>NW_008649907.1:266593-311781 GCF_000695815.1 Acanthisitta chloris | reverse complement strand
TCCTGCTTCCTTGGGAAGAGATTGTCAGGGAGACCTTCTTTTCATAGTCTGCTTCACAACCAGGACTCAAAAGGCATTTTGCTTTAACGATGCAATTCAAGCAAACAGCGAAAAATACACAATAGTCCATAAACCTGATGTTCTTTCTCATTTGTTTGCAAACATTTGTATATCCAAACACAGTATTATGCTTCAAGTTTACAGTACAGACCAATGACCTGGGAATAATATCTTTTCCTGTCTTATGGTTTATATTAGGTACCATTTACTACCCTCATAAAATCTGCTTCAACTATAAAATTTGATGCCATCTCTTCAATTCTCTCAAGGATGCTAGCTCACTATCTAGAACCTACAGTGTAGTTCCTTAGCCACACACGGGATGGCACTGTTAAAATTAGTCCTCACACACCAAATCTCTCCTCCACTATGACTCTTTGTAGGCAGCAGATTCAAGTCTTTATTCCTCAGATTTCTATCTCCACAAACTGACATCATGTATTTTTATGCCTGGTCGCTCATTATATTTTTGCTTTGTATCAAACATGGAAAACCAGTACCCATAAATGTATTAATGCTATGTTTTGATTTTTTTGAAGGTTTGGCAGCAGAGGGGAGAAGCAAGAGACTGGGTGTGGTATTACAATGCGCACTGTGGCATTTCATTTTCTCCAGAGATCTGTAATTTTATGCATGTTGAAAAAACTGTTAAGGAAACTTAATGTACAGAACATAAGGAATCAATTTGCTTGCTTAAGGAGAAAAAAAAATTAAAATAAAAACCCAAACCAAAACAAAAACATACCTTTGGGCTGTAAGCATGAAAAACATCATTCCAAATGAAACCATCCAGCAAACCAGAATGGTGAATAGAGAGGAGAGACAGAGTTAAGAAACAGTCATTAATTTTTGTCTGCCTCCTCTTTGTAGCCACATCTCTTAATTGTCACTCAGTTCACTAGCGCTCTATAATTGTATGGCAATGTGACTGTAAATTCTATATATGGGCAAGAGCAGACGGAGACTCCCTTGTACCACATTGACTAACGCAGAATAGAGGACATCACAAAAGTTTTTTATTGTTGTTAGATAAATGCAGAGACAGAATAAGGTCCAAAAAGAGAGGTAAAGTACAGTTAGAGTCCATGTAAAGCTAGGTCTCCAAAAGTCAACCTTTCTTCAGATTTTTGCTATTACACCCTTGCCAAAAATTCCCTTCTGATCTCTAATCAAGCAATCAGCTCAACCATATGCAGGGTAGAAAGAGTGATGCTGTAACTGTCATGCAGAAAACAACGTAGCATTGTATAGCACGACACTGTCCTATGTGCTGACATAGAAGCATGGCTCCAGAAATAGTGTATACCTGTAGGTGATATTTTAAAAGAAAACCCACATGTATGGTTTCCAGGATCTTTAGTACAACACACACATTGTGTGGATTGTAGTCTGGAACAGCATATTATATAATACATCGCCAGAAAGGCTTCTCAGCACTTCGATTCAAAAACAGGTACTAGACATAGTGCATCCTTGATGTCAGTGCCTTTTCTGGCTTGCAGGAAGGGGTATGGAACTCAGTTTGCATAAAATGGTCATGAACATCTGATCATTTATTTCAGGGGGCTGGAACTGCATATTCTTTAGGTGTATCTTTCCCCAGCCTGGTATAAGAGCTAGTGGAAACTGCAGCCCTCCTCTCCACTTCTTTATCAGCTTAAGAAACCTTCACATTATATGTGAGAAACACACAAAGCACATACTGCTGTAGTTGCCACAAGCATTAAATAGCACTACCACATCAAGAATACATCCTTCCAGATAACTGGGTGAGCTGTCTGTTGCCTTCTAGACAGGAAGAAGTTCCACACTCAGGAAAATTCCCTGGAGATGTGGTCCAAGATCTTTGAGACATACTGATTTGGCACAAGACAGGGTAAGGAGGGCATAATTATCTCAAGCATCCAATGTATTCACAGCACATAAATGAAAACAGGCAAGCTGAGGAACCTCAAAGGTTCCCAGCATTGTTTTCTATATAATGCCACCCTAACCATTCTCTATCTATTTTATCTTAAATGGATGGTGCAATACAAGGACCCAGGAAAACTGCCCTCCCATGACACAGGCACAAGGAAATCTGTCTGCACTTGTGTCTCTTTAGACATTACTTATCTTGCCCCATGTAATATTGTCATAAACAACACAGGCCAAAAGAGGGAAAATAAATGGGTAGAAGATGCTGTGCACCAGTAAACTACCTTTACACAAAATCCAGTTGGTTAGGATCAGCATTTTAGGACAATATTTCCCCCTCAGGAATTCTAGTCCAGGTCTCACAGGATTTTAGCATGGCTGGAATTATTGGCCCAAGCCTTAGTTTCTACTCAGGAAAGAGAGATTCATCAGTATCTCCTGGAATCTGGACAAAAATAAGTTTTCTTGAAAGTATTCACAACTCACATAAGCAAAAAAAATTCTTTTCCCAGCTAGTATTACATGTACCATTTTTAAGATGATAAACAAAAATAAAGGAAATTTTCAAAGGCCATTAGTCACTAAATTTCATCTGCCACTGGCCTTTATGCTAGAAAATATCCACATAATATCAAAGGTAAATTCCCCCTGCATTTAATTATGAGTTGTGTAGAACTTCACCACCACAACATATGCTGGCAGAAGTACTATTACCTTCACATTTAAAATCAGGATCATTTCTTTGAAAAATTCAGTTCCAAATTGCTTTGAAATGTTTCAAGACTTCAAAGAAACCCTATTTTCACATGTATTTCCATGCCTGCAATGACAGGACTATAGGGAATGGCCATAAGATGAGGCAGGAGAGATTCAGATTAGATATTAGGAAAAATGTTTGCCCTGTTTGGGGGGTCAGGCATTGAAATAGGTTGCCCAGTGAGGTGGTGGAGTCACCATCCCTGAAAGTGTTTAAGAGGCATCTGGTGCTGGAGGGTATGGTTTAGGATTATGGGGTTATGGCAGAGTGGCAGGTTAATAGTTGGACTCGACGATCTTAGAGGTCTCCTCCAACCTCACTGATTCTACGATTTTTAGTAAGTAAAGAGCTATAAAAGAAACAGATATCATTATGCTTTACTGTGAAGAAAGCAAAATAAAACAACCCAATAAATAAATTTATGGAGGAAAACAATTCTAATAACCAGATGCACAGAATATTAGGAGCAGCAACTTACACTACCTCTTTCTTTTTATTGATCTATCTAACAAACTGAGCAAACTCAGGACAGAGAGCTCACCTGGGACACTGTAGGTTTCAGAGATGGCAGTGCAAGGTTATGCTTGCCACAAAGCTTTCTAGTCTTGTAGATGTAAACCCTCCTTCTACAAGACCAAAAAGTTGAGTGCTACCTCTTTTATAGAAAAGAAGGTGTAACTCCCTTCTTAACATGCTTGTGTGTTTGAGACCCTAATGGGGACAAGTGGAGTGTTTCAAGGAGGGAGTTTCTTTGCTAAACAGAAATTTGAGACACCTGTGGCAACATTTTGATTCCCCAGGTGCCTGCTCTATCACTCACTCACACTCACCTGGGCAGCACACAGACAAACTGAGAGGGGTTATCCTTCCTGAAAAACTCTTTGTCACTATAACAGAGCATGGACAGCTTGAGTTCACCTGTACTAGGTCTGTACTGCTATCTCAATACCAACAAGCAAACCCTAGAAACAGCAAGATAAAGTCAAGGACTGTGCTGCTGGCAACTAGCACTGATGCCTCAGTAAATCCATTGTAAATCCAAGCCAGGACCCAAATACCTCTCACTGTTTGAGAACTAGTCAGGTATTTGGGTCCTGGCTTGGATTTACTATGACAGCTGGGTTCTGTGAAGGCAAGGTATGAGACATTCTCGAGACACTGGTGGTGCAAACTAGCTTGTTCACTCATTATCCAGAACTTTCTAGTCAGATTTTTCATATTGAAAATGTAGGACTGCAAGAGAGGCAAGACTAATTTTAAAAAAGAAACCAAAACCCTAAGAATTTCCACCTTTTTTGTAATGTGAGGAGAAGTCCTGCTAAACCAATGTCTAACAGCATGGAAAAGCCAGGGAAGCAACAGTTCTCATTCCAATGCATCTCTAGCAGTCACATTACCCACTGATTAGCTGGCATGTTTATCCTTAAAGAAACTGTAAAAAGAATCAGACAAAAAATGACATTTTATGAATAAGAAGAAAGTGAGAATGAGTTTCCATTTCTGTATTCTGTCACATCTCACTGTAGTGTGCATCATCAACTCCTCACTGATAGACTAATATTCTACCAGAAATTTTTGCTTTTGCAATATAGAAAGTATAAGGCTTAAGCTGACTCTCTGAAGGCATCAAGCAGTCCTAGCCTTCAGTAAGCAAGACAGTTTTGTACTCTGTAAAAGGAAGCAGAAACATTGCCAGCTAAGGAAAACCACTCCCAAACACTGAGAACTGAAAGTGTTTATTGTTCATTTTCCAGAAACATCAGGCATCTTAAGGCTAGGATTTTCAAAGGGGCCTAAGAGAATTAGGTACTTCTAAACCTATTGCACTTCAGTGGTATTTAAATACCTCTATTTTCAAGCCTGCCCTGAAAGATATTTAAGGTGGGACTTTTCCCTTTAATTTACCTTCTTAAGTTTGGTGCCTTATTTTCAGTAGGCACTAGTAAATATAACACACATTCCTCAGTCAAAGCCTTCCAGGTTATCAGGAATTTACCACTGGGGTGACTGTTGTAGGACTAGAATTTGTCTTAACAATTTTTCAATTTTATTTTCTGATCATTCATACAGTAAATTATTGTCTTCTTTCTTGGAAAAAAAAGTGGGGAGCATAAGAAGAATGCATTATTCAGAAATACAAGCAGATGAAATTCCTGATTAACATGAGGTAAAGATTCCAACATCCATTAGCCTAACAAGAACCCCATTTGCAGTTTAAAACAAACAAACAAACAAAAGTGTGATAAATTACACATCTGTTCCCACGAACAGCAGTCAAAGCTAGGAACAGGTTTGCACCCAGATAGCTACATTTTGGGTGCTAATATTATATTAATTGCATTAAAAATGGAAAAACAGAAACCCTTCTGCCTTCTTCATTTAGCTCATAAACACTTTTTTCCTATTTTTTCTAGAAAATGAGTGTTTTTCCATTTAAAAGGTGAGAGCCACTCCGTAGTTATAAGTGGTACTTTTTGACTTTCTTAATACAACCCTGTGGCTACAATTAACACAACGGATAAATAGCAGATCAAATTAAGGTCTGATCCTGTTTTACTTATAGGTTCAATCCTCACAATAAATTGCAAGTTAAGCTGTTGGAGGTAAATGAGGAGAGGTGGAAAGCATGATCTGTGATGCCTGAATTTTAAGTGTTCAGATATTAACAAGAAGTGTGAGAGAAGATAAGCAAATATCAAGACGGAAAATTTGGAAATTTTAAGAAGCTTTAGTGATTGCCCCAAGATTCCAAATGCACTGAGATGCAAGTTTTGCACAAAGCTTCAGGAAAAGGTAGCAATTTTGCTGGTTTTCCATATGAGCTATTTAATGCTTACTTTTATCCCTCACATGGGAATAATGTTTTCAAAAGAGACAAAGAACATGATTTTTCTTCTCATTATTTCAGAGTGCTTTATGTTCATTTCAGAACTTCATTGTCTTTGAAGTTTGGGGGAAAAGGGAACACAGACTGTTTCCATGCATGGTTTTATTGTTGTGGAAATCCTCTGTTTCACCCCCTGAAAAATGAATAAATAACTGAACCAATTTGAAGTCCTTTGCAACCTGCGATTCTTACAGGCATCTTAAGACTGCATACTGTCTGATCTACTCTGTTTGCAATTCAATCACAAACTCCTTGCAGTACAAAAATCAAAACATTCTGCAGGAAGCCTCTACTGTCTCTAAGGATGGTCAGTCTAAGGATTATTAGGGAGGGATTAATGAAGGAAGGTAGCTTTATGAATCATTGTCTGAGGCATATAGCATCTAATATGAATCCTAAGATTGTATCTAGAAGAATACTGTGCACTTACTGCCAAGTGCTGAACAACCTGTCTGCTTCCTGTGACACAAGTGGGAGCAGGACATACTCAGAACTTGAGAGAAGCAACATGCTATCTGCAAAAAAAGACTAATCAGATAATTTAAAATCATTCACTGTCCATTATACATGAGGTGTTGAACAAACAACATATTTCTGTAACTCCACTCTCACAAATTATCAAAAACAATTCTAACAAGCTCCTCTACATTCTCCATCACAGCCTTAGCAATTTTCAAACATGCTGTGCCTACTGAGGTTGCTCAGGTACACAAGAGATCTCCTTTTCTTTTTTTTTCTTCATTGAACATCAGAGAACACTGTGAAGAAAACATAGGAACATGCTCAAAATCTCTGCCTTTTCTTTTAGAAAAACCCCCAGTACCTGACCTGTCTTCACCCAGGGCAGGTTTGTCCCATAAGATCAGAAATTCATGTCAGCTGGAGCCATTAGCAGACCAGATTCTCTGCATCTGCTCACAGTCCAACAACAATCAGTTGTGTGGTGGACCCTTAAGGGCAGGACTCACAGCAATTCCTTTTAGGCTGTGTCATCAATAGCCATTGGGTGAGCAATTACATTCAAGACAAACTCCTCGGCACCAAAATCTGAAGAAGAAAAAATTAAAATTGGGTCAAAACTTAAAGATGTAAGTTGAGGCATGAATTCTTTTCTGACTGTTCATGTCTTCTGACTACTAAATTACATGAGGAACAAACCCTAAGATCTTCTATACCCATTCTGAGACCTTTTTGAAGGCACTTTTGCTTCCAGCAACACCGTGAGAGTCACAGCATTTGAGCTGCACTTCTCACACCCGTTCCCAGTGATATAATCCCTGCACAGCCTCTCCCAGGAGGCTGCCCATGGCTCCAGCTACCCAGAGCTAACACCCTCAGCAGATGTGATGGAGTAAATGCTGCAACCTCTACCTGCTTCCCCTCCTATCAAAATAAACCCAGCACTCAATCCGTTTGAGGGGGACTGAAGATGCTGAGAGGGGATGGAGGACTGTATTTGTCCCTTGTTCCCCTGCTGTCACTGCCCTGTGGGAGGACAGATGGATCACCCAGAGGGAAGAGTGGCAGGCAGGGAGTCCACACAGAAGCTGAGGGTCTGAAGGGGTGGCAGCCCTCACCCAACAGGTGTGGGGTGATGCCAGCAGTCACTGCCCTTGGCCCTACTGCCATATGTTGAACTAAGAACTGGCCAGTAAAGACTGACAGAGATTATTTTGTAAGCTCATGGAACTTTGCAGTCTTGCTGCCCACTGTAACGGTCTTCCCCATAGAGGTGTGGGAGAAGATGGTGATTTCTAATAGTTATATTCATTTTCTCATAATTTTGTCATTTTAGAGACCCACCTTAGAGAAATGATAAATTGCAAGTACAGCAAACAATCATTAAACAATCTATCCTAGAATAAAAGAGCCATTAATCTTTCATAAACTGTTACACATGCATACTTGTATACATGGGAGAAGGGAAGCAATGCCATTTTTAGCACAGACTACTGCAGCTCAGCAGAATTGTATAATGTGAATAGTCATACTTACTTGTTTTTGTTGAAATAAGACCTTTTTTCCTTAGAATATTCTAAAGCTGCTAGGATACCTAGTGCTTCCCTCCTGTAGTTGGTGTTATATAAAATCACAGTAGTATTAGAGGGATTTTGCAGGTTCTGTCCACAAGAGAAGCTTATTCAAATAGATCATATTCAATGACTATCTCCCACTTTTTTTTTTTTTACCCATATTGTAGTTGGCAAAACTAGAAGAACTGGCTAGTCTCTCCAGTCACACTCCTCAAAATAGGTAGTTTGTACCTAAAGGTTTTTCCAAAAGATCTTTTCCCTGCATCATCTCTCAACATGTGGCAAAAGACTTGCATTTCTTTTTGTGTGGGTGGGTGGATTTGGTGGGATTTCTTTTTCCCTCTCCAGCAGTTAGCCTTTGGTGTTCCAGCAGCTGCAGCTATTCTAGTGGAATTAACTAAGTCTGCAATCAAGTGTGGATTTCCTGATGTTTGAATAAAAGATATTTCATTGTGACTGAGTAATTTGAGCATTAAAATCGATGATCTCCAGATTTTCTGAATTAAGTCTGTTAAGTTTTAACCAGATCCTGAAAAAATTGGGAGAATTATAGCATCCTAAATATTTTGGATCATGTGATGGACTTGGCAATTCAGTTGAACATAGTCTGACTGTTTACTCTGATTTTCTTCCATTAAAAAATGGGCCATTGTGAAACTCCTTATCAAGGAGTTCACCCTGATTGAAAGATCAGGGTGAAAACTTAATTGTCAATTTGCCCTTAGTCACTTCATCTATCAAAATGCCACACTGTGTTCCTGACTAGGAAAGGTTTGCACCCATTAGTAGCCCAACACAATTACTGTAAATGCTGAGGAACATGAGAACAAGCTGCAGATGTTGGCCAGGCTCAGATGCTCTCATTAGCTGCTATCTCCTATTGCAACTGTTGAACACAAAACTACCAGGCTAGGCAGACTAGTAATCTAACACAGTAAGACAGTTACTGTGTTTTCAATTTGCTAAGTTATTTGTGATTAATTAGTTGTGAACATACAGTAGCTAGAAAGAAATTATTTGCTATTATGGGGTCTTGGTGGCAGAAATACCTTTCCACTTGATGATTGTGGTGTCTTGCAGGCTAGGGTCTTGCTGTATGACTGTGGATCATAGCAAAATATTTCTATTTCCTGATTTCCAACTATAACCCTGTGTGGTCTGACTTAAAAAGGAGCTTAGTCATGTGTCTGAAGTGTGAGGTATCTCATTCATAAAATTAAAGCTGGATGTTGTGGAAGTAATGCAAGAGTCAGGGGGTTTTGTGCTTCACATTTACAGGTTTTGAGCTTATATCCCATTTTTGAAACTTCATTTAAAATGATTACCTGGTTTATTAACAAGTCCTGCTAGTCCAGAAGAGTAGCAAAAACAAGACCCAAATATTCAAGATGCTTTTCTTTTTTAATTTGATCGTTTGAGAAGGATTATTTAAAGCTCTAATAATTGCTTTTTTTCTTATGCAGTGATCCTTTGCTGACAGACTACAACAGCACCCAAACTTCTAAGCAGGTTTTGATACAAGTATAGAAGCTTTTAAAGTTTGTGGTGTCAAAGTAAATTAAAGTGTCCCTAAGTAGCTCTTCACACAACTGGCCACAGTGATTTCTACAGAGCAATTATGTTTAACTGTGTCTGTCATC
Organism: Acanthisitta chloris; assembly: GCF_000695815.1. NCBI lineage: Eukaryota > Metazoa > Chordata > Aves > Passeriformes > Acanthisittidae > Acanthisitta > Acanthisitta chloris. Next base: position 302,487 of record NW_008649907.1, on the reverse strand, counting down.
CAGTAGGCATTAATATAAAGCAGAACAGCTCTGAAGAAGTTTGTTATGGACTGTCATGTCAAGAACCTGAATACTAACCTGCAATGGCCTTGATATTATTAAAACTAGTAAGGGTCAGATTCCAATTAATCCACAGATTTAACAGTCCTCCAATGTAGTGGGTCTTGATACAATTAAGGAATAATAGATGACAGGAAGGATACTTCCTGGCAGTTAATGACCAATGGCAGTATTTGAAGGCCCTGAACCCAGCTGGTCATTAACTGCTCAGAGACACAACCTGGAGCTCATATTTTCTATTATAAACCATATATTAAAGAAATAAATCAACTACTACTTTTCCTCCCTCCTCCACCTCTCCTCCCCCCCCATCTGTGTGAGCTGCTGCTGTCGGGCTACTGTGGTAGCAATTAATTGCCACAGGAAAATCCCAGTGCAAGTAACCAATGAGGAGACAGACTATCACACTGAACCTTGGAACCTTGAAAACCCTTAACTGCAGTAGTCATAAGAACTGCAAAAGAACCTACAGCTGGTGAGCAATTTATGCTTGGCCAGAGGCAGAAACACATCTGAGGGAAGCAGAATGGCCCCAAGCAGCAGGAGCACCTTAATTCTCATATTTGTTGTGCTCTGTCACTTATTTGGTGCCAGAGAAGTGGCTTGGCTTCAGTGCAGTAGGTCATTCCTCTGGTGACTGGAATATCCATGGTAGTTTAGGAGCTTATTTGTTGCTCATCCACCACTGTGCTACCAATCCCTTACCATGACTTGATACATACATTGTATTAGTAGTAAAATTTATGGAGGCTAAGATGATCATTTAGAGTGGCATAGGGAAGCCAGAATGACCAAGTTGATCAGAGGTGCTCTTCTCCAGGGAAGGATACCAGATGATGCCTGTGCATGGCCACCCAGCTGTGTGGGACATGCTGCTACTCAGTACCAGCAACAGCATCTATGCTGCTCTTGATATGCATTGCCCCTGACACACCACCTTGTCCAGACAATTGTTGCACCTGTGGACAGCAACCTGTACTGCATGGTGATTATTCCATATTGTTTTTTAGATTCACATTTAGAGGTGTCACATAAACATCTCATCTCTTACTGCTGCAGGTAGCAGTGACTTATTGTATGCCCTTACTCAGCTTGCTTTTCACTGTACCTGTTTAACAACCCAACTGACACCATCAGTGTGTCCCAGACTACAGATCAGTATTTGCAGCTGCAGATTCCAGTAAGAAGAAGGAGACAAATCATGTGCTAATGGGTGTGTGGTGGGGGCAGGGGAGGTGGAACAGAGAAAAAAATTTGAATAGCATCAGTTGACTTAAGTGGAGCAATATGAAAATACAGAACACTGAACCCCATTTCAGATGTACCATATGAAAGTAAAATTCAGGCCCAGTGACACAGTTCTTCAACTCCAGTTGCCTTTGACATTAGTAGCTTAATCTGGACTGACAGTGATCTTGTGCCCAGTTCTGGTTTGCAAACTTATGGTATGGCCATTGCCAAACTGTTGTAGGTTCAGTGGCTGCCTTCTCCTCATGATCATTTTAGTGCTGCAGTTTGACTGAGTAACTAGTTAGTCGTTTACCAGAAGTCAAAGCCTAAATTGCACAAGTTAATATTTATATATTTTTTCATTATAACATGTTGGTCACCAATTTCATCATCATCCACTTTTGACCTTGAAATATTTCATCACACAGATTCATAATGCAGTATGTCATTTTTTAGTAGTTTCATGCATGATGCTCAGTCCAGAGAAGAAAGTATTCTGTCCTACTTAGATATTTCAGGATGGTTTGTGCAATAACTGAAACTTGACTGAAATCTGATGAGCAATGAAACGATGTACAATTAAAATGTTCTGTTACATTTCTGTTACAGTACAGTATGCTTCAATGGAATTTGTTCTTTTCCTATGAGAACCATGACTAATTGCTAAGTCAAAAGCCAATCATAATACACAAATGGCAGCAGTTTACAGACATGGCAATATGGCAACTATAGGCTTTTCTGTTGTCAACTTTGGTTAGTTTGTTTAATGTTATATGCAGTGGAAAAGGGGAAGGCAAAGAAAGAAGAAACGTAAGAATTGTTTTGTCTCATTTCTACTCAATAAAAATCCATCTGAGATTATGTTGCTACCAACAGCACTTCTTGCACACAAAATTGACAGTACCCAGTGAATATTATCAAATTAGTTTGGTTATCATGCGTGTCTCTTACAGCATATGGTGTTAATGGATTTCAGAGGCTGATAAATGCCTTTGTGGACTGGAAATGCATAGATAAAACCCAAGAGCTGGAAAATTCAGTTTCTAAATTTAAAGGAGATCAGCTGAACAGGCCTAGTTGCATTTTCATGTCCATCAACTCAACATGGTCAATCTTTAACACTAACTTCAAAGGAATAATAAGAGATACATAGAAGAAGTCACACACACGTCTCATAAAACAAAATTTATCTTTAATTTGTAAGTGTCAACAGCAGTACAAAAGATGGAGTGATGGTGAATAGATTAAGGGTAGAGAGGACAGTCTTGAGGTAAATGAGCATAAATAGGCAGTCTTATAGACACTCCCCTGAGGGGTCTAAACCCCTATCATGGCATATACTGTATCACCCAAGGATGACATGTTTAACATATCAGGAAAGCACCTTGTGCAAAAAAAAAAAAAAAAGGAAAAAAACCAAAAATCCCTCCCACCCAAAACATGTAGGTAAGGTGCCAATGTACACCAGAACATACTGTATATGGACAGTGTCTTTCAATTTTGTCTTTTCCATTAATAACTGAGGCAGAGGAGGAGAAGACTCTTAAAAGTACCACTGAAAGATTATTTAATATTTAATTTACCTCACGTCAATACTGCACAACAAAATCCAAGAAGTCTGTTTATGCAATGAAGCAGAGCTAAGAATAACTATTCTCTTTTTTAATCTGAGAACAGATTTTTTTTAAAATCAGTATCCTTAGCAAACTTTTATCTCTTTTTTTTTTTTACTGTATCAAGAGGAGAGTGTGAGATGTGATGGCAACCTTTAAGTTCATTTAAAAACTTTACACTGGACTGTACAAGATTTTTTTGATAAACTATTTACATTTTCAGACTTTAAAACATATTCAAAGCAGCAATAGACACTAGTTTTTCCTCTAAACGCCCAAATAATTACCGGCCATGGGCCCAGGTAGGTACCTGCATTGTATATAGAATTTCTACAAAGAAAACCTGCCCATTCTGTTAGCCAGTGGGTGTTCAACGAGCAGCCCTCGCCGTTAAGAGCTGCACCCACAGTGTTGCTATAGGAATCAAAGCATAGTACCTTGACAAGAGAGTCTCAGTTGTCCCAACAGCTCTACACAAACTTTACAATTTGAAACAGCAGCTAGCATGTCAGTCCAGCATGTCAGTGAATTGTGCTGATTAAATTAACATAGAGTACAATCTCACAATATACATCACAAACAAATTACAATGTCAGGAAATAAGAGTTACAGTAAGATAAGTTATGTAGTAACAGCTTATAAGCTTGTCTTAATGTAATAAAAAAATTTTTACATGGGAAATACAATAATGAATGAACAGAAATGCTAAGCATTCTAGTTTGCTACAAGCTGAAGAAGGGTACAAGAAAACAAAAAAGCTGCTTTCTAGAAAGCAAAACACAAATGACAAAGGAAGACAAACGGAGAATGCACACTAGCAGGTCTGCAATGTGCAGCATACAAACAGTTAAATATTTGCACATTCCCCATACTCCAAGAGCACCAAGGACCTCACTTGTGGTTTTTAGAAAGCGGAAATTACAAAGCAAGCCATGTCACTATGTTTCTTTATAGCTTTCATATTGCCATAAATACCAATTTGATAAGTTTTCCTTTAGCCCAGTTCACCCCACCCCACCCCTTTTTTACCCAGCGTGTGAAATCTCAGAATACTTCTTTGTCACCATTTCCAACAAATCTGGTAGTTAAAAGAGGGTGTTGGATCAAAATGAAATATTTTTGCATATACATTGTTTTTTCCTTCTGTAACAGGACATTACAGTATATCAAAACTGTAGTTTGATCTGAGAAAAATCACAGATTTTTTTAGGTTGTATCAAAAAAAAAAAGGTTTAGGGGAAGTTGTTTCAACAGAAAAAGAGTATGTGTTTTGTAAAAGATCAAATGAGGTCATATCGTAGCATACTTTTAAAAGAACATGCTTAAGTGCCAACTTGAAAGGCGTGCAACACCAAGGGTCCAAGCCCATTCATTAACTTCTAATAAAAACATGAAGAACTCTATCATACATCCTGCTGGCTACATCTCTGGTGCAGTTGTTCACACTATGGCCCTGACTCAACAAATTCTCCCTGCTTAATGCCAATGTTTTCCTGGCTCTCATGACCACCATGGAAGTACTAATATGCTTAATATTAAGCAGGTGGATCAGTGTTTTGCTGGGAGAGAATGGGGGTCTTATCTTGCAGTATACTTTGCTCGGAAATTATTTTGTAATGCCACGCTTTTGATATGACTGAAAAATATAACCAGAAAGCCAACCCAGAGAGATTAGATTGCATTGGGAGGTGGTTGCATTGTATTTTTTCACAGCAGAAATTGCCCATAGCTGACTACTGTATACTTTTCACAGGGTGTTGTATTTATCGGGACTAATGCTGCTGTTTGTTTTGCATTCCCATCCTGGGGCAATCCCATCTTTTGCCCTCCCCCTGCCTCACACTGCACCTGAGTACACTAATTTAGGAACACACTACGATCCTGTGTATTCTCAGCAGGCAGTTTTGCAAGCTAGATGGCGATAGACCAGAACTGGGCCAATTCATCAGAATCATTTCTCCATGTAAAACTGAACCCTGGAAAGCAGTTCTGCTTCCATTATGACCTCTAGCTTCCATTTTTATAAAATATGTAGTGAACTATTCTAGCTGGTATCAGACTGGTTTGGGAGCGTTCTTCTCTTGAAAATAAGCATTTTCTAATTTTGCAAAAGGAAAATACATTGTATCTGTTAATTAAATAAACTGTCTGTTCACTACAAAAGTATTATTACTAGATTTGTGGTCCTGAATGGAGTTGTTATTTTTTTCAGCCAGTTATTAAGAGGCCTCAAATGCAATGCTTGAAAAGCAATTCCATGAGTCCTCTTTGTATATAGTGTGAACAATTTCCCCTGGTATTATAGCCTAATATAATAATAACATGATTAAATGAATGTACAGCATGAAGGTTTGATATTATTGTGCCTTGCCTGCATTGCAAGGGTCATTTCAGTCATGATAATCTTTCCAGGGATATGCTTTTGACTTCCAAATGCCATTCTTGTTAAGAAATAAAATATCTCATCAGTTTTACTTGGTTTCAGAAGACTGTGTTTCCTATCAAATGTATCAGAATTTTGGCATGTTTAATGTATCAACTTTATAAAAAAAGAAGAAAGTATTCCCTGTTTGTGGAATATGATACTAAAAATCAGAGAGAGCACAAGTGAGGCGTCTTGCTGTCCCAGCTACAGGTCCACAATACTGCACTCACACTGCGGGTGTAAATTCAGCATCTACATGAGGTACAGTGACTTGTCAGCATTTAATATGGACCAACATACACTGATATAGAACAAAAGTAAATACATAACTTATACTTCACTAAGTATCCATGAACAAAAAATAAAATTCTATTTCCTATGTTATATTTACACAATTTTAAAAAAAAATCTAAAATGAGATGGTAAATTCATCAAAAACTTTGTTTTGAGCTCCAATTCATAAAGTAAAAATGTTGGGCCTTATGATTGTCCTTCCTTGATTTCTACTGACATTTTAGAGCCAATGTCGGCTAATAAATAGAATAACATGCTCGTAGGCACAATTCAGATTCAAATATGTTCCTCCCACTCCCCCAGCCAGTAAATGCAATTTTTACCAGCTGGCAATTCCTGAACAGCCAGTCATTTTCAAGAATGTGGCTTTAACATACAGAGCATCAGCATTGAGGCAGGGCTGGAGCTAAAACAAAGTGTTCATACATACATGTATTTTGCATAAATAAATGAAATAACAAGACATAAAAATGACTCAAATCCGGCAACTGTGAGGCAGGCCCACACGAGTCGAAACAGATGACTTTTGTTCATGTAGTTTTCGTACAACAGTTTCACATTAGTCAGAAGTGATAAAAAATACCATTTATATCCAGTGCTTATAACACTTATGAAACAACATCTGTGAGTGTGTTTTTTTTTTTTTTTTGTACTACAAGCAAAATCAAGTTTCAGTCCTAAAGAACAGTCCTTTGTTCTCCACAAGCCTGCAGAATATTATTTTGGCATGGTCATAAAATTAAAAAAAAAAATAAAAATTAACCAACTAATCTAAATGTTTGCCTTTGTGCAAAAAAAAATAATTACATAAAATACAATGCTAGCAATACAGCATTCTACCTATGCAACAAAACCAGAAAAAAAAAAAAGAGCAGGAGAGAAAGAAAGTGACATTGGGGGAGGGAGAGAGACTTCTAACTGGAGAATTATGTAAGACATTAATAAATAGCCTTTTTTTAGGAAATAATGATGTCCTCCCCCCAGTCTGAGCTGAATGTATTAAAACCAGTTCAAATTCCCAAGCAATTATAAGAAAAAAACCCACTTTATATCAGTACCTTAGCCAGCTTAAAGAGGATGCTCACCAGCTAACGACACAGCATATGCCTTTAAAGTCTTGGCTAGACCAGTTTATTGCTTATTAGACATGGACTCAGAACACATTTAAATAAATATTAAAAATATAGCTTTTTTGTTCCAAATTACAAAATGGTCAGAGAAATCTGACCATTGTGTTTCTATGCCATTATCTTTATAAATTGTCCTGTAAATTGAACAATCTTCTTTGTCTTGGGAGTTGTTCTTTCACATTGAAACATGATTCCTACAGTGGCAAAAATGGCTATCACTGATCAAACAGGTATTAGTGGGGCTATGAGGAAAATGACTGCTCCTACATACAGCATTGTGCCATTGCAGCTCACAAGAATTTCTGCAAGACAGGATGCTAGCACAAGCACAGCCAGCACTAACACCAGACTTCTTTTGTTGTCTGAGCCCTAAACAAAGCCTGTGCAGCTCTGTGGGAAGATGCTCACAGACTTCAAGAGGAGCTGCTCTAGGCCCACTCATACCTCTCAGCTTGAGCCTGAATTTATCACCAATGTGCTGAACACATCTAATTCAAAATAAAAGCTGAGGGAGTTGAGGAGCTTCAGCACATTTATTCATCAGGCCCATTGGATCTGCATATATATACAGTGATATATTTGTGAACAGGAGTGGAGTGTGAGGGAAAAAAGTAAAGGCAATTTCTCCTCTGTCTTTGAAATTTAATAGATTCACCATCTTTGAATATCTCTCTTGTATATTTCCCAGAATTTTCTCTAGTAATTGCAGTGTTTCTAGTAGTAATACAAATGAAATTTTTAATTTCTATAGCACCTTATGTCCAAAGATTCCAAAGCACTTGACAAGCATTGACAAGTCACATTCCCACATGAATAATATTCATTAAATATCTTCGATCAAACATTTTCCCAGCTTTGCAATTAGATATTTGAGTGGCCTTCCTTCCCCCACTAGGAGTCTCACATATAAATCACTGCATAAATACTTGAGGTAGCACACAGTTCCTTCAGGTGGCAACAGGAACATGATGCATGGAGCCATGATTCGCTGCAGGATTCCTCAGGCCCTAAAAATTCATTGTGGTGGACTCTAAATGCAGTTTGGATTTTACATCTGCCTTTGCTGTCTAAGTATAGAGGTTTATAACTATAAACACATTTCTTAGGAATATTTGTACTCTATGTACATATAAAAGTACTCACTTTATTTTGCATTACATATAGCAGAGTGTTTCCAAGTGCTCCTTGAACATACAGTGTTAGAGGAACAACTGAATTTCTCATTCATAAAAGTCATGTTCATTTTAGTAGCAGGTGCACTTTAATTTTCATATACCTGTGTGATTTAGGGGAGAAGAAAGAAGGGGCTCTTTAAAATACCAATAAGGAATTGTAAGTGTAATGCCACCAACTGTACTTTAAAAAATAAATATTAAGTATTTGGACCCTTGACATTCTGGAATGAATAAATTATTTAAGAGAAAATGTGTTAAGACTGAATGCAAGGGTTAAAAGCAAAGGGGTAGAGAATGTAGTCAGAGGTGGCCTCACACTGCTAAAACAGGCCCATCCATAGCTGGTGATCGCTCTTTTGTGCTTACTTAAAATTTCACACTAATGGCACATCAAGAGGCAAAAGCAATTGGGCACATGCACTATGGCAACCATGTTCACTACTTAAGAATATCCTGTCTCCAGATTCCTGAGTACTTCACCATATTCTGGAAAAAAATTAGGTTTTATATATATTTATTTTTTTAAGATGCCAAGGGATTGTCTAAGACTTTACAGTGTCTCCTTTAAGACTTCTTTTTAATGTTAAGATTCGAAAGTTATGAAAAGTTTGGCACATCAGAAGTTCAGCTATACATATGGAAAAAAATGGAATTCAGAGACTATTCTTTAAAGACGAGCTATGATGCACAGATGTGCACACTTGCGGACTTGTTCTGTTTCACAATATGAAATCTGCGGATTTTGTTTTCTAAAATAATCCAGAATAAAAACACATTCACAACCTGTAGGCTGGCACAGCATACCTGAGTGAGAATGTATAACCCCCATCTAAAACAGTAACTCAAACCTTTATCAGCATCCAAACGGAAAAAGACAAAAGGTAAGACTTGTAAGACAGCTATTGATTCATATAAGTTTTCAAGTCCTGATGTCTGATATTTATGTCTTCATCTAAATTTTTTAAAAAAACATAAACAAAAAAACAAAACGAATAAAACCAAGTTCATGAAAAATTAGGGAAACAATCTGTCTCACACGATAAGAAACATTTAAGACCATTCTGCTGATGTAACTGTAGGAGCCACACATGCATGCAGGCTCTTTAAGAACTTTTGCTCAAAAAAAACCCAAAAAAACCCAAATGAGTCTGAGTACTTTAATTCTGTGAACACTCTTCAGTTGGCACTGACTGCCTCATGGGCTTCGTTTTCACTACTATAGTCTGATTTGGGATCATCCTCATAGTCCTCGTACATTTCTATTTCATCCTCTCCATTTATCATTTCATTTCCAGCAAGGCTTCCGCTGTCCGTCTTCATACCATAAGTGCTCTGAATGACGGGGATGCTGGGCTCAGGGCTGGCAGAGGTGCTCGAGCAATCTGATGTCATCTGAGGGGATGGCGTGGTAGTCGCCATGGTAATAGCACCAGGATAGACAACTCCCGTTCCCGTGGTGATTGGAATTTGAGGCTGTTGTCTGGAAGGAAAAACAAGAGCGAAATGTGATTTCCTGTGTTTAGAGGAGAGAAGACCTTCTGCAAGTCCAAATGAAAGAAAAGCAGGTGATTTCCTAGAAAGGCTGCATGCATTTCTCCGGGGCTTACACATTGGTCCTTATGGTATTGGTTCATCTTATCTCCCTCCAAGGACAACTGGAGAGTAAAGTGTTTAGTAACTTCAAGACATTGATTCTTTCATGCAATTTATGCATTTGTTTCAACCATAATGCAAACTAGAACTTGGACAGGGACCATCAAAAGGTTTCAGACACTTGTGTGATACCTGGCTGCTACTGTAGACACTGTGTAGCCAAAATCTAAACCCTCAAATTCCTGACAAGAGCTTTTGTTAATGAGAGGACCTCAAGATTACCTGTAAGTACCTAAAATGGCAGACAGAAGACCAAGTAACATTGTTTAACTGTAAGTAAGCAATTTACTGTTTAGGTGCTAGGTAGACTGCTACATCACTTAGACATACTTTTGATATTTTATTGCTGGCTTTTGATTTTTATTTAAATCCATGATCAGAATGCCATTTTCTGTTCAGGATTTAATGTGTAAGACTGAGTTTTTGAAGCAAAGCACTTGAAAAAAAAAAAGAACAAATGTTCTTTTCTCTATAGTACAGTCTACAGAAATTAACACTTCCTCCTGAGGACTCAATGTCAGATCTGATTTATTTTGATAATGCAAATACATGGGAAGACTCAATTAAGGGTGTACTGCCTCTACTTTTAACACATCTTACCTTCCGATATCTAACTTTGTGGGATGTAACACTGTCTTTTTCATGTGTGTGCAATTTTAAGCTTACTGGAGCAATACTACACATGAATTAAAATCAGCTTTTGTCACTGCCAGCCAAGAAATTCAACACAAACTTTACTGTAAGCATGCACACAGTTGTGCCAAGTGATGTGATGTCCCTTCTTACATTAATATATGAATATTCAGATGGTTTGCTGAGTAAAGGTCAGTTTGCTGAACCCGTTAAGTGGCCAGGCCCATACTGGCTACAAGTTAATTAAATCAACTTCTTACATTTGGGTTAATTAACTAATAACATACTTTCTATCTTAAAGTACTCATACAAATATTCTCATATTATTTCTGGATCATTACCTTTAGTAAAGATAAAAGAAGGGTTATAATGTGTCTGAAGGCAGAGAATCTCCATTGTACTTCAGAAGTGAAAATTAAAATGTTCAGTACCAGAAATACCTAAGTGCCCTGGAAGATGCTGCTACAGTATTGACTAGTTATTGAATATGCATGCCTGTTTGCATAATCTATTTAAAGCATCATGTGTTTCAATGTATTCCCAACCTTCTTTAGAGAAATATTGACCCAGTAGCAGAGAACTACTAGAATTCTAGTAGGAGAAACAGTGTCAGATATGCCTGAATAGTCTAACGAATCTGAAATTTCTTGACCACTGTTTCATTCTATACTAAAATTCAAAAGGACATTTCATAAACCAGCCTCTCACAAATTCTTAATCACTGGTTAAATCCATACACAAAATAATGTTAAGTTTATGTATCAGACCCCAAATGTTTAGTTTTTACTGCTCCTTGATCAAAGCCTAAGTTTGATAAATATCACACTACAGAGTTACTGCGAAACTGATACACTCAAATCATGAATACTCTGTGTAAGATAACATTAAAATAGCTTGTAGTACTGTCATTGCTGGTAGTGCTAGCCTGACTCTTAAAGTCTCTGCACAGCTTGAGAAATTAAAACATCTGTTGTATAAGTATGGGACACCTGGCTAGCAGCAAGCAAAAACATTGCAGTAATTCGTTTGACACAGTCATTATACTCCTGTTTGCAAATGATGATTTGCAGATGATTTACAAACAGCTTGGGATTTTTCACTAAATTTTCACTTTTTAAATGGTCTGATAAATGTTCTGTGAAAACCATTTTCAGCCAATGTATTTGCTTGCAAGTGATTTTCTGCAAACATCTTTCAATGCTTTCTCCATAAAATTGAACACCTACTTCACATGGGAACATTTCTGGTTTAGGATTGCATGTTGTCAGGAGTATAAACTATTACTGTTAAAACCCCACCAGTATCTCCTCCACAACTTTTAGATACAAGAAATGTTCACATTGATGACTGTTTCTACAGACCAAAGGGAAAAGAAATATACACATGGTCACATAAAAATTCTACCTAGTTGTCACCAGGCCATATACACTTAATTCTCTCTAATCTGCCCATCTAACCACTGCTGGTACTAATCCTTTTCTGGTATGTCTTAGAATAAATAAATTCACGAAACACAGCATTGCCAATTGCTCATCAAACACCAGAATATTAATGCCAAAACATGCTTTGAGAAAAGTTTTCACAACTTTTGTAACAAAAATTGTAGAATATAATCAAAGAATGATTGCAAGCTGCTCTTGTGTTACAGATGACACTAAGTATCAGAACATTAATGTCTGCCTCTACCCCTCCCCTCCAAAAAGTTTGCATTTTCTCAGAAGCCTTTTTACAAGCAGCAAGAATGATAAAAATGCCTGTTTAAGAGAGAGCTGTGAGGTATCTTGATAAAATGATGGTTGTCAGTGTTAAGGCCTAAAGGACAGACTACGTTTAAGAAATTCTAGTGTTCTTTCAAATGCTTATCAAGTCAGCAAAACACTTTTGCATATCCAAAATTTCAATGGGACTGAGTACACTTGTCTAAGTACCACTCATTCCAAAGGGTAAAGGGAGCAGGTCATCTGAGCATAAAGAAGCCAAATTTACAGAGATAGGTTTTACTTCAGAACACACCAAATGCATCACAAACTATAGAATGAATCTAATAGTCAAAGCACTTGATTGGTGTAACAGGAAAGTTAAATGCTTACTGAATTTGTCATTCATAAATGCAGTCTTTTTCTACATTTTAAACAAAAATCAGACATGCTATGCATGCCTGCTGCTGGCTGGGTAATAACTTTAAATGACCTACATCTCACCATGGAACTGTAAACATGTGGTAACTGTACCACCTAATTGGAAAGGGTCTCAAATTGCTATCCATTTGCTAGCAAAAATTTCCTAGCACTTAAACATGGGCACCTACACCCCCCCAGTAACTAGACACCTACCTCTCACTTAATACTCGTTATTATTTAGAGATGAACATATTCTTACCTTAAGTTCTGCTCTAGTTGCGACATTACATCCCAGAAAGCCTTATTTTAAAATATCACAAACTATATGGATGGCATATGTTACTGGAGATGAGTGCTATCATTTCCCAAGTAATTAAATTATAGAGGGGAAGAAATCAGAGCATTTACTTAAGTTCTTTCTACTCTCCCTGAAAAGAAGAGTTGGTGTTTCTAACCTATGACTCTGGCAACTGTTTTCTTTTATTTTCAGTTCTTAATGGCATTCATGTTAATAGTATTTTTTCTAACGTTAAATTCCATGTGTTTAATCATTGTCTCTAGCTAGAATTTTGCCTATCACAGAACCTTGGAGTGGGGAGATACTTTACTGCAAGCTACAGGTTACAATTCAGCTCAGTTGTATTTGGTTAAAACAAGGATGTTTTCTGCTTGGTTAAGATTTCCAGAATCCAACATTAATCTTCTGATCTCCTCAGATCCATGAGGAATGGTGACACATGGCTATGTACCCTGGCTTCAAATCACTCCTGTCTCCACAATCTCTCGTCTTTGACAAATAAATCCTTATGTGGCCAATTACTACAGGTCACTTGCCTCTGCTCTGCCAGCATTGCCAACAAGTCTGTCCACTGTGAGGCCAAATATTTGGCCCAAAATAGTTAGGAAAATATAAAAATGAAGGTAACATGAAAAATCTTAGATGAACTGACATGCTCACAAGTTTGTGGAATTAATATTCTTAATGTTTTCCTGGAGAATGTTTCACTTTTGACTTTTGCAAAACTAGCTAAACATTTAAACTGGCAAATTACCATTGTTTTCTGATCCCCTCTCAACCATTTTCTGACAGCTCTTTAAATGACTGGAGCAAAAATTGATTGTATTAAGGAACATGCTATATGCTACACACCCCTGAAACTTACATTCCCATAAGGAATGAAATAACAGTAAATCTCACAAAAGCACCCATTGTGTACTTGCTTTAAGTTCAAGCTACAGGAGTATAATATTACAGCCTTATTGAAAACCGTAGTCTAGCAACATTCAGACTATGTGTATACAGTAGTTATAAACACTATAAAGGATTTATTCTAAACATCTTACACTGGTAAAACACCAAAAAAAAGTTACTGCTTACATCATTTTTCAGAAAAATGTATATAGCATATACTTGTATTTAGAGTGTATTAGACTGTAAAAATGACTGAGAAATGAATTATTTTTGTAAGACAAGGCAACAAAAGACAGACTCTTAACTTAAAATGTCGGAATTTATGGTTTATGTATGATCCATTTGTTAGTTCACATTTATTTATGCGTTATAAAAAACTGCTATAGAAGATAAATTGTAAATCACTTGAAGTCTGTTCAGGGATTAACTAATGCTGAAGTTATCATTCACAACTTCCATTAATAATTTTGCTATTAAAAATAACTCAATTATTTTAAAGACATAGCTGGCTTCAGCTTCAGCTTCCACTAGATTGAAACCAGCAATTTTTTAATATACTGTGCATTAAACATGAATTATTTCTGTATATTATATGCCTCATTTGGAACAAAATTCATTCATGTAGGGATGCAATAGAAAGCCTATGCACATTTTAAGTTCCACTCTGTTCTTTAAAATACTTGGTAGTTCCTAGAGTTTTGTGATGGTCTATCAAATATATAACACTTATCTCAAAACATTAACTTCCTGCCCAATTTATTCCAAGAAATCTTCACTCTCATTCAATTCTTTGGAAGTTTTTCTGCATAAATCAGAACAGAATCTGGCCATTCACTATCTTAATAATCTATTTGATTTGAAGGCCTGGGTAGTTTTTATATTGAGAGTCTTTAAACAACTTTTGTTCATCTTACCAATATTTATCAGATTGCAGCTCACTGAAGTAAGTAGTATGAACTTTTTGCATCATAAAAATCCAAGCAGTGTGAAACTCCATGTTTGTGGTGGGAGGTTTCAGATGTACTCAATAGCAGAACTATTCTATGTTGGCCAATGACTTGCCTAAGGGAATCTGACAGGAACTAGCCTTTACTGGATTGCTTAAGCCATAAGTGTACATTTGGTAAAAGAAAGCTACAAATACAAAGATGCAAAAATATAATTTTTCTTGCTATTTACACTTTCCCCTAACCACCTGTTACGAAGGTCTATCTTACTCTTCACACGTCTCCTATTTATCTTTTTATTCTGTGATAATATTTTGTTGATGTTTTGGCATACCCATTCCTAACTTAATTGGTTTATTCTTTAAACAAAAAAGAAAAAAACCAACTGTAGTACTTCAAGCAGTATGAAGCACTTGGCACATTTCATTGGAGTCTATTTTGTACTTTTGTTCCCTATCTTACACTGAATATTTACTATAAACACAGAGTATATTCAATCCGAAAAACCACATTTGTCTCCTATTTCATTCTGAAAAGGAAACTGTATCTCTTCTGTCTACAGTTCTGAAGGACGATTTATGCTGTTCCATCAAAACAGTGGAAAATGATGGGTGTGTGAGGTCAGTTAGGAAAATTGTTCCAGCTGATGCTTTATGTGATATTTATGTTAAACACAGTGAAGAGTAAGTTTAAGAAGTTGATGGGCTCAGTTACTGTGTTCACTTAGTTCTAATCTGATTTGGATGAAATGTTGCTTTTTATTACTCAGTAAACTATTCTGCTGAGACAAATGATTCCATGTTTTATGTTTCAGTTCTAAAAAGCTTTTTAAGTCTATTTTTTTCAGCAATTTAGATTGGTGTCTTCCAATAATTTTGCTTTCAATTTTTTAAGGGAAAGGGGAATTTTGGGCAACAGTGGGAAGTTACAGAAAAGCACAAAATAATTTTTTAAAAATCACACCCTGTGATTCCTCAGTACCAAAATCTCTATTCACATTGAACAGCATCATGGATCTCATTTCACCTTTACTTCATACTCCCTTTTTCATCACTTGCATAACTAAAAGTCATTGTTTCCAGTAAAATCCACTGCATCAATATGTAAGTACACAAAGGTAATTTACTCTTAGTTTAAGCTTCTTCAACATGGATAGATCATGGTGAAGCAGGCTTAGCATAAACAGAATTAGAACCAATCCTTCCAAGAAAATTATTACAATCTCATGGTCTTTGTGATCGTACAGTTTCATATATGACAAAGGTTGCTCCAGCAGTTTAATTTTAAATAGCTTTCATATATATTTTAGAAGTTTCTTAAATCCATCCTCCATATTCACCTCCCTATTTAGCCACCACTTTTAATGTGCAAAATGCTACTGCTTAATACTGTTTTGAATTAGCAAACAATTATAAAATTGTTCACACTGCTGTTTTGGCATTTCTTGTCTAGATGTGATTTGGCCTGTCAATCTGCTTTGGAAGACATAAACTCGAATTTCACTCCTTCAATCTGAATATAATTTGCGATGTGCTGTATAAATTGAGATTTCTATTTAGAGTTTTCTGTGCAATTTTGATGGAAGCCTATTAGTAAACAATTTCTCTTAGACTGAAGAATAAAAAACAATGTCATAACTATAGACTGGAAGGCTATTTCAAGATATCAAAACCACTTCTATTTACTGCTTGAAGAAAGAGCCCACATTGTTGCAGGCTGTACCACAAAATAATTGACTGCAACAGGAGTTCTGCATCCCAAGCCAAAAATGAGGGCACATAATCGACGTCAAGGTCAATTATCTGGTAGTGAAGTACCCAACAAAAGGAGACTATTGTGATTAGAGAAATAAGCAGAACATTGTGAATTTGGAAAGGCTGGCACTGGAGATAGCTTTTAGACTCTGTAAATCACCAGAAACATTGTGTTAGAGCACTGAGCATCACAGATTAATTCATAAAAAAAACCAGGAGAGAAAAATCAGTTATGGTGCAGTTGTTTCACTGGACTTTTGATATATTTAGCCTGTAGATCTTTCATACTGCTGCTTTCTCTGCTGAACACTAAAGGAAATATCACTAAAAACACACACAATGTTTTTAAAACTGTGACAGGATCTTTTTGAGCCATATATTCTAAGCTGTAAATCTACCCAGTCTATCTACGCACTACTCAGAAGGCTCTTCCTAAAATTTGTATTTAAAAAAATATTTTTCCACAGTTCTATATATAATAAAATTCCTAATAGCCTCATGCTATGATATAATTCATTCATCTTTGTTCCTAATGCAATTTCTATTACTCCATTCCCTTTCTCCACTCTCCTGACTCCTTATTCTACATGAGAATAATCTCTTGTGTTTTTCTCTTTGTTCTTTTCTTAATTTAGGAAATGATCCTGGAGTCATTACTAACTCAGAATGGATTAGCTTACTAATAACTCACAAAAGACATGACTCAAACCTTTCAGGTTAATGGGAAACAACTTCTTTTGACTTTAAAGAATTCCACAATCAGTCCCATAATCAGCATTCAGTGGCAAGCTGATAGCTCCGTATTCCATCTTATGTTTTTAATAAGGTTTTATTGGTTCAAATCCTTACCTTCTAAATGACATTAGTCAGTGACTTAAACAGATAAGTCAATTTGGTTTCAAAAAGCATGCTCTGTCTTTGAAAACAATTACAACAATTGTACTCACCCTACAGTAAAAAACTGCCTCATCTCCTGTCTTCGAGACCTCATCAGTTGTTTGTATTCACCAATACGCAATTTCTTTCCATCAACAATGCAGGTACGTTTTGGTCGAGGTTTGTATTTGTAATTAGGATACTTTTCTAGGTGGATTTTACTTAGTCGTGCCTGCTCTTCATAATAAGGTTGTTTCTCTTGATTTGACATGGACTTCCAGCGAGATCCTATTAACACAAAGCATTAGTGAGTGCTCAAGTAAAGGAGGTTTAGCTTTACACACACACATTTCAACATTCCTTCTCATCTTAATAAACAATTTTTAAGGCAATTAAATAAATTGTTTGGAATTTACATCAGTCTGCACATATATTGACTTGCACAACCCGAAACACCTTAAAAGAACCTTGGCTTTCAGATATTACTGCAGACCAAACATACGTAAATCTCTATTAAATAGGTGCACTTAAAACCGTTAGTTAAGTCTCAAAATCTCAGCCTCATGCTGCAAAATGAACTGTGTTTTTTTTACAATACGAGCATTAATCTATGAATAATTCCATACCTTTGTGTTACCACACACAGTATGATGGTTATGGAAGGTCTACAGCCACACTTTTACTGTTAAATGCCTAACACATTGCCTAGGAACACATGCTTCTTTGGTATTTTTATGAGGATTTGGTTTATACACTCCTACTAATAGGTATTAATACCTTGCTATGTAGCAGGAAAACAGTATCAAAGCTTATAGATTCAGCATAATTATCAACAATCTATTGCTGTCTGTGTATCTTAAATTTACTAACCTTCTGATTAATAATCTTGGCATAATAGCTTGGCATAATATTGACACCTTACCATATTTTAAATCCTATTATGCATATTATCTTCTGTCCAGATGTAATAAATACACAGAACTGAATTGAGAAAGTTACATTTCACAAACTTGCATTAAAAAAAGAAAAAGTAAAACAGAAAGCACATTGTAATTACGTACACAAATTCAGGTACTGTAAACTCTCATCGAAAGCTGCACCAATAAAAAAGTCTAAAAATTAACAAAGTGTATACAGGAAGTAGTAAAACAGAAAGCACATTGTAATTACATACACCAATTCAGGTACTGTAAACTCTCATTGAAAGCTGCACCAATAAAAAAGTTTAAAAATTAACAAAGTGTACACAGGAAGAGGAAAAATTATTCAGATCTCTTGTATTGTTTATAAGGAGCTATCTAAACACTTGAATAGAGACGGGATATTTTTTACAGGGAATAAAAACTGCAGAAAATAGCTTTTTGGTGTCTTTTAGATGAATAAAATGATTACAGCTGTGGTAAACGTGGGTGGAAGCTATTCTTTTACCAACATTTTTCATACATCAACAAATGGAAAAGTTGTATAAATATTATCCGTAGCCAGCAATACTCTCTGTCAGTTCTAATATTTCAGTCTTTTTTCTCATTGTCCTGGAAAAGTTGCACAGTTATTATATGGACATAGACTTATTTGTGGCAGAGCAGATACTGACAGGTTAATTCCATGGTTAACAAACACTCAATTGCTGGCACTTCTGAAATATTTATGCTGGAAGTTTACATTTTAATGAATACAGTTCCTATGCTCCTAATAGTTTTTTTTTCACAGAATGCACACAAATAATATAGATTCCCTACAGCTGCCAACACTGAAACAGTGCAGGTTTTATACAAAACTGAAAGGCTATTCATATAACTTACTTATATGGTAGACAAAAATATGAGAACTACTAAGTAAGATTTTGGAAGTTTTAGGACAAAGTAACATTTATTTCTATGTATTCTTGCCTCTGATTGAAGTAACATGCAACAAACTTTGCTAAGAATGTACTCGAATTCAGAGTTTACAATAAAATTATTGCAGAGGAAACTTGATTTTTACTTTTATTTATTACAAGTTACATTTGGAATCTGTCTTTCACTTCAAAGACTCAGAAAGCAAATATAAGTTTTAACATTTCACCACTCATTCTCACGTATGTTTCTAATTCTCTGGAGGGGTCTTAAAAAGCAAATCAAAATTTCTCAAAAATGAGTCAATTTATTTGCACAGTGGCAAAACATAAACCATGGTATATTTCCCGATTGTCCCAATCTACACAAAGTAAATATTAACTACAGTGTCTCTTACCTAAGCAATAATTTAATTGTATGATGCTAGAAGTTAGCCTTTTGAACATTGCAACATTTTGAACCAGAGAATATGCAGGTACAGGTCTCTTACACTGTGCCAGGTTTCTTTGTTTGATACTGCACTGTCTGACATAAACCTTAGATTTTCATTTTGTAGTTTATTAACTTTTTCCCAGTATTTACTTTAGCAAGTATCATTTTGCATTCAGGTGATTTGTAGTTCAGGTGCAACAGATATACAAAACATTCCTTTTGAATGCAGCTAGATTATAAAGCATATTGTGACTGCTTGTTGAGAACAAAAAGCATTAGGGAAGGGGCAAAAAGGGAAAAGGAAGAGAATGAAAATGAAAACAACCCTTGAGTCTTCATTTGTATAAATTTTAGTAATTCCAATTTCAGTGAAAATCTCCCCCACCCCGAAAAATGTCATAAAATTAGAGAAGTTCATAGAATCATAGAATAGTTCAGGTTGGAAGGGACCTTAAAGATCATCTAGTTCCAACCCTCCTGCTATAATCAGGGACACCTTCCACCGAAGCTCCATCACATCTGGCCTAGAACACTCCCAGAGATGGGGCATCCACAGCTTCTTTGGGCAAGATGTTCAGGGCCTCCTCACCCTTGTTCTCTGGGCAAGATGTTCCAGTGCCTCCCCACCCTTGCAGGAAAGATTTTTTCCTAATATCTAATCTAAACCTGCCCTCTTTCACTTCGAAGCCATTTCCCCTGGTCCTATCACTGTGTGCCCTTTTAAGCTGCTTGTCCAATTGGAAGTAACTAACCCATGTCATCAATCTAAATAGCCTCAGCTTTCCACATCTCCCAGAACCCCCAACCTCTGCCAGTTGGCACTACTATAGCAGAGCCTTCAGAGCATCCTTCCATTTCGGTTCAGTCACCATTACGACTTGTTGTCCATTGCCTTGCACTTACCTAGGATTTTGCTGATGTTGGAGTTGTGCATGTCGGGGAAAGCCTGGAGGATTTTCCGGCGCTCGTCCTTGGCCCAGACCATGAAGGCATTCATCGGCCGCTTGATGTGGGGCTCGCTGCTGGCACGGCCCCGCGAGTCCCGGTACACCCGGGCTTCAGCCACCGTGGCACCTCCTGTTGGCCAACAATAATACTGCTGTAGTTTAGCGGCAGAGCCATTCACTGCTTTACTCCCTGTAACGTCAGGGCAGGAAGAAACAAGATGGATGCAAAACATTATTACGTGGATTATGCAAGTGCTTTCAGTGCTGTGCTTATTTTAGCCTCTTTTGCTCTTTCAGCGAGAGAGACACACACAGAGAGGCTAACCAGTGGTTTCAGTGCAACTGGTCAGGCTCATCCATCTGAGCTGACCCATCATCAGTGCAACTGGTCAGGCTCATCCATCTGAGATGACCCAACATCAAAGTGAGGAAACAAATTGCACTGATGTTTCTCCACTTAAGATTTGATAAAGTTTCTGTTTGGGACTTTAACATGAGCTACATGCGCTGAATGCTTAACAAAACTCAAATAAAAGTTACACTTGAGAATCCAAACAGAGGTAGAACTCTTCACAGAAATCATTTACAATGACTTTTCTGCTTGAGCAGTGAAGCACATGCCAAACATTTCATAAAATAAGTTATATATTACACCAGGTACATGCTGCTAGTTGTATGGATCCGATTATATTTGGAGTCAAACATTTTAAAATTGCATCTGCTTTGCTTGAATTTTAGATATGCCTTAGAGCATTCAATCACATATATGTAATAAAACTGTCTGCCTCCACCAGGGACATGCACAGCATCCTGGACCTTCCAGAATGGGAGACTCCAGCTCCACGTTTGCCGAGTTTTAATGTACCCCAGTGTCCTGTCTTTACCTGCCATCAATTCAACTTGTACATGCAAACCTTAACTGTTTTTTTTAATGCATCCAGCCCTGTTTCTTGACTACAAACAGCAAAGCTTCGTGGGGGTTTAGAGTTTACAGAGCTGAATGTGAGGTATAGAACTAGTTAATATAGGAGAAACAGATAACAAAGGCATGATTTTACTGCAAAAAACTTCTGCAATTTTGATAATAACATATGTTTTTAGAGGCAAAAATGGTTTACAGTGGAAGAGTGACATACTTAGTCTTAGACCTCATCAAACTGTTCATATAATTCAGTACCCTGAAAAAGCAAGATACCTGACAACAAATTAGCACAGCGATAGACCTCTTTTTTTTTGTACACTATTACAGCTCTCAACATGGATCTATTTGCCAAATAATATAAGATTAATTGTTACACTAAGTAAAACACTGCAGTTTTACTGATTCCAGTGATTGACTCACAAGTTTTCAGCTCGGCAAAAATTTATTTTCCTAATTCAGTGTGAAATGTATATATGCTATGTATACATTTTAAAAAATTCTATATAGGAAATACATTTGCATGAAAAAAAAGTCCTAAAATAGAGGATGCATAACTAATACACTACCTTTTTGCCACCAGGTCCACAGTACATTAATTTCATTTAAAACGCACTGACCATACAGGATAAATTGATTTTGCTTTATATGGTGTTGACAGCCATGTTTATTGTGCAGTGAAATGTAGTGTAGTTTCAAGCTGACTATATCCATCAACACAGGGCAATATGCTGACTACTGGGCCAGATGAAGACATACATTACCCTGAGAGCAAAACACTCATTCGCATACAGCAGTGTCTTCTCCTGAGGATCACTGAGGTAATTTATGATGTCTCCAATGCCATTACTTTACAACTGACACCAATTTGGCAATTTGTATACTAACATGCATGCACATAAAAGAAGACAGGTTTGTGGCAAATGTGAGATACAAAACTATTTTAATACTATTCTAAGTTAAGTACTATGCTACAGGTGTTCTGCATTTACAGGAGGCTGCAGTCAGACTTTTATTGCAAAGGGAACAGTAGTTTTGCTGAGCAACCCACAGGTGGGACAGATTTAGGGGTGTGAGTGGTTGATGATGCCTTGTTCATTGTTGTCTGAAGGCTTGGACCACAGGCATGTCAAAGATACCATCTTTTGAGAGAGGATATATTTATTGTGAAATGTGAACATGTTACAAACATAGTAAGTCAACATTGGAATATTTATTGAGACAAAGAGCTACATAATTTGAGAAAAATCAAATATAATGTGTAACAGTTGTTCTATCTTTTAAAATAATACTATTAAAATTTGTAACTGGCATGTGGGCCATTAGTAAGTTGGTGACAAAAAATTAAATTATTATTGATGCAGAAGTTGTCATTTGCTATTCAGTTACTGTACTCACAGCAAAGGAATGAGAACGTATTTGAATCAATATGATGTCTTTCTATCTATTACTTTTCCATATTCACTATGGCTAAGGAGGAGTTTGTCTTTAGCCCTTGCTAACAGAATTTTCGTCTGACTTTTCTGTCCTAATGCAGGTGAAGAGTAGTTCCACTGGGATCCAGATTATAAACTGTCTTTTAATCTGTATATAATTTAGATAGAATGAAAAAAACCCAAGCAAACAAAAAACAACCAAACAAACAAGTTTAAAAAACTCAAAACACAAATTATCTGTTTTCAGAGAAAGGTTATGTTAGAAACCAATTCTTATTTGGAGTAATCAATTATAATCATCCTAAGAAGGTTAAGATACTTTATCTGCATCTGTTTTAAACAAGTCCATACTTGAAGGACTTGAAAAAAGCAGCCAAAGGGCTGGTGTTCTTGCTGCACAATCTCTGGGGGAATATTTATAAATTGACCTATAGACCATCACAAAAACATTTGCAAAATGAATTTCTGAAGATAACTAGGGTAATATAATCTCAATGCTCTTCTGTCTCAGAAATATGGAATTATATCCAGCATATAAAGCATTACAATAAAATAGTTCATGTAGGATGTGATTCTACATGGAGAGCCAAAAAGTCTCAGTACCTGTTTAGCTTACAAATGAGGCGCTAATGATACAAACACACAAATGCTCAGTGAGGTCTTACAAGTCCAAACACATTAAAACAAGCTTTCAAACTATTTGTTGTTAGGTACTTCATCCTGTCAATCAAAAAGATCTTTTGACAGCATTGTGCCCTATATAAACAATTTCAACAGGTTTAATGAAGTACGGGTTTTTCTACTATTGTGATAATTATAGTTAGTACTGACAAAGGCTGAAAGAAACACCTGAAATTTTCAGAGAAAATATATCTATACAACTGCAAAGAAGTAGGTGTTTTACATCTTTCAGGACTGTCTGATAATCAATAAACCCAAAATAACAGACAAAATGGAAGTGCAATACCAATGAAGGGTGAGATGACAGGATGAAGTTGGTAACTCTCTTTATGGCAATAATGCTCTCTCTGCCAGTTACTGTTCATACTGCAGTCATGGGATGAGGGTTTTATTTTCAGAATTAAGTCCTTGGTCAGAATTTAAAATTATTGCAAACGCAGTACAGTTTGACTGCCCTAGTGGCTTAGTTGACAAAGAAGTCTGCACTTCGGCCTAAAGACAGAGGCTGTCCCCAGAGTGACACTTTTAGCTTCTAAGTGTATGTGCTGCCTCACTTCCTAGATCCTTTGCATTTGCTCAACTTGTCGTGACTTTGATAATTTAAAACTAAAAACAGATTAAAGGAAAATGATCACTTTTTGTCGATATATGGCAGCCAACTTCTCTGTGAAAGCTGAATTCCAGACTAGATTCTAGGGACAATACTGAGGTAAAGAACACCACAGAATGAATTTAAAAGTGTTTCAGCTTCATCAAAATAATTTCAAACAATGTTTTTGTTGCTAAAGAGACTGATTGCTCTCTAATCAGATAGCATTAGAGTGATAAAAGAATCCGATCATCAGCGGGAAAGATAAACATTTTCATGTGAAGTAAATGTTAAGAAACATACAATAACAACTGTTATATTGCTTATGTATTTATTCCTGACTCTATCTGAGTCTCTTACATTTAATAATGAAAATAATATTAGGAGAGGCATCATCTCTTAGCATGTTCCCTGAAATGTTCGACACATTAGGGTTAATCCTACTGTCTTTAACTAGATGTGGTTTTAACTTCCACTTTACACATCATCTAGAACAAAACCTCAGACTGGGCCTTCACATGTTACCAGAACACAAACAATAATAAAAGATAGAAAGGAGGAAAAAAAAGGGTGAGAAAAAGATGAGGAAAGAAAGAGAAAAGAAGTGACAGCAAAAAGAAAGAGATTTTTATCAGTCACTCTGTTACTCCTTAATTACTCTTCACACTACGGCCATTGATTCATGTCTGAAGTGATACATTTCCTATGACTGCCACCAGATAATGAATCTTTGGCTACTCTAGAGAATATACTACAGATCATCTTCCTTGGACATATACCAAGATAGGATATGTATAAATAAGGACAATCTTTCTAGGTTCCTAGTGGTTATTAGCAAATCTCCTATCATCAGTTATTCGTTAAGCTGAGATGACATATTTGTCTCCTTTGGAAAAGACTGATTGTGACCTCTGAAATATCTGGCCCTGTCTGTGGTAATACAACCAGCACTTCTAGCAGCTTGCATTGCAGATACCAGAACCTAATAAACATGCAAACAGGACTCACTCTTTTACTGTAAGAGATGGCTTACTCATAAACATGGAAATGCCATAAAAACAGGGAACGTGAAAAACCAGCTTAGCAGTCCCCTATCCTGCTCTTAATCTGTGCAGAGACAAATGCAGCCTTTGTGAATGATACAGTAATATTTAAAATCAAATAGAAAAATGCAAATATGTAAAGAACAAGAAAAGAGAAGATTTGGCAAGTTTACAACGCAAGAGTAGAATATGTAAAGAACAAGAAAAGAGAAGACTTGGCAAGTTTACAACGCAGGAGTAAATATTTAACTGATATTTTGAGTTATCAAGTTCAATATTCAATTTGGAGCAAGTTAAAAAATTACTACGTTATCAAGTTCAATATTCAATTTGGAGAAAGTTAAAAAATTACTACTACTACTATTTCATTGTAAACTAAGTGACAGGTAGCAATTTTAATACAACATTTATCTGTTTTGCCCCTTGCCTGCCTCTTACTTCTTCATCCCCAACCTCATTCTTTATTATCAGCAACAGAGACAACATAAATGGGTAACCCGTGAACTGTTGTCATTACTGGCATGTCTTGTCATCACTGACAAAACTGATACCCATTTGGAAACATGACTAGCTTTGGGACAGAGGTGCCTGTGGTCACACAGTGACACAAATGTTCTGTTTGTCAAGATGCTTTCATTCCAAAAGCTAAACAAATATTATTCAGCTGGAATTTGAGCACTAAATGATTCTTACAGGCTGCATGCCAGTGAGTGAAAGGGGAGGAAAACTGAAAAAGCCACAAGCGATTCACAAAATACTGGAATATTTAAATGGCCTCTAAAATTTTTCACCTGTAAAGGTTCTGAAATGTGCTAAGTAAATACTAAGAGGTGGGAATATCCTGTAGCACAGATTAGCTACATCCAAGCAACACTTGGTTATGATAAGACTTCTATTTTTCCTGTTGAGAGACTCCATTCTCTTTAAAACATCAACAAGAAGAACCAAAGGGGAATTCCCTAAGGTCAGCTCTGAGGAAACATAAACCTCTAATTCAATAACTCTGCTACTGCACTGAAAAGGCCTTATTATTGCAACATCCATATGGAGTCAATTGGACATTAATGACTAATCAATCCCTCCCCTTTCTATTCTACTTATAGTGTCACAAGCCATGTTTAGATTAGCCCATTTCCTGCTTAGGATCGCTCAAGATGTCTTTTGTTCTTTCAGGGCTGGCCTGATGGAGGCAGCTTAAACAAACACACAACCCAAGTGGTGCAGGAGTTATAAACTGCCATATGTGAATGAACAAAGGGGCCATACTAAAGCCTTTTGTGGTATTTGTTAATGTTTTTCATCTGAGTTTAAAAAGACCTAATGACTTTGTGGTGAGCTGATGCATGTGGCTCGTGGCTTTGCAAAATGAAGGAAATTCTAGCCAGTTATATATCAGCATATATTTTCCAAAGTGCCTTGTTTTCAGTTTTGGTGGCAGTGAGTTTACTTTTTTAGTACATTTGTTTTACATATGCAAGCAAAATTCTTAATCTCAATTAAAACACAGCACCAGTTCTCACAGCCATCCTCACAACCTGCCTATACATCTTTCCCTGTTTGAAAGTCTAAAGCTAGAATTAATAGTGAAATGTCTTCTGCATGTGAAATCAAAGCAACTCTTCTCAGCTTCATCAGTGGTAGCAGTTCACTCAACAGTGTTTGAAGCTGAATTGTTAGTTGGGACATATTAAATACCAAAACAATGCTTCTAAATAAGTTCCTAGCACATCCGTGCTCCACATCCAGCCATGCCCAATTCTGTATTATTGAAATGAATTAAAACTGCTAAATGCAGCTACTTTCTTGATGGCTTACACAAACAGTTTAGATTTCTTGACCACATTTTATGGCAGAACCAACCCTCATGGAAATTTGGCATGGAATACAACTAAAACAATATAATAAAGCTTTAAATTACATGGAATATTGACTGAATTAATTAGTGCTTAAGGTCTGACTTAAGCTCTCAGTGGCTGACATAGTCCCACATGTGCTCTAACTCGGGAGCATAAGAAGTTACTCTGTGAAGATCTATGAAATATCTATATAGAAATTAGGATGAAGAAGCAGCCTCTACTATAAATTTGGGGAGGTGTTCGAGTGTCATCAGATTTTTCAATCATGTGCCACTTGCAGACTTCAAGATCCTTCACAGATAATTAATTAAATGCTAACAACCCCATTCTGACATAGATATTATTGATAGAAAAGAAATCTGAAACACATGAAAGTTATTCAGCCTAAGTAATGATGCCAGAAGTAAGGGACTGCCAGTCATTATATCTAATAACAACCAACATTCCCACAAACACTGTTGTTGTTTCCCTTTGATATTTTTTTCATACTCAGTTGAGGAAGATAGAGGCTCACAGAATACAAAACCATGGACAAAACAGACCAGCCCGAGAGAAATAATACTAATAATTACTGTTATGTATCTGACAATATCTATAGATTTTATCTGATTTTTCAGAAAAAACTGTTCTAAGAGCTAACCAATTATTGTGACTATATTAATCATATTCAAAGTCAAAACAATACAAAGAGGAATGCACTAATCTATTTAATATAAAAATGTTTCCATAAGAGTAACAGCTTTACTGACATCATTTCAAATTTCTCATGACATGTCACCTAGAACATCCCAAAAAAACAGTACTGATTCAAAACACAGGGATTAATTCTGCAGTCTTCAGTCATCCCTAACAGTTTTTTGTTGAAAAAACATCCTGCCTAAACAAGGGCCATAAGACATGATCCATTCATATTTCAGTCAATGCTTTGTTTTGTTTTAAGATGGAGAAATGACAGACAGGAATTCAGCACAGAGAAAGAAGGCAGTCAGACTTCCATGTTTGATGGATAAATTGCTCAAGGTGTGGTTGAACACTGTTCTTTGTTTGCTTTCCTGGATTTTAGCAAAACAATGAATTTTAAAAGCTTAAGTACAATGTGGTTTGTAAAAGGAACTATATTTAACAATGGGTTTACAAAACCATCTCCCTCAAATTACATGATATTAATGAAATGCAGAATACTTTGCAAAAGATTTTAATATGTGTTGTAATCACTGCTTTAGTGACCCATTTCCTGCCTTCAATTTTCAATAATTTGTCACTTTGATAATGACACAACATCATTCTTTCTATCAATATAACTAATTCCTTCCATCCAGTGTTTGCTGTTCTTACTTGTCATATCATAACAGTAATTAGATGGCAAGGACCTAGGGCTAGGATACACATGTGCAATTTCTTCTTTCACATGGGGTGTTGATATTACAATAATTGATAATATAATTAGTAAATAATATATCATAAGGAGAGAGAAGCAAAAGCAGCATCATAACAAGTAATACCTGGAAAATGTTTTTTAAAACAGGGCAATGGCATGTCCCAATAGATTACCATACTTATCTGGTTTGGATAAGAAATGAAGGACATGCCATGAAAGAAGAATTTACATGAAAATTTACAAATCACTTTTTTTTTTAAAATTCCTGTGAAACTACCCCTGCCAAACTGAATACATAATCCTTTAATATTTGCAGAATCTGTGAAGACAATGTAATCCTCCCCCCCACACACATTTTGGATGACTGATTCTGTAACAGAACAAATTAAGAAAATAGTGTCTTCTTGCTAGCAACTTCTGCACTAGACACTAGGTTAGGCACCCAGCATATCTATAGGGAAGGCAGATTTACTTAACACTCTTCTATTGCTGAGAGTTCTTGAAGAAGAAAATGGTGCATAGTATAGACCTAGAAAACTAGACCATTGTACAAAGAGGACTTGTCTGAATCTGTATCAATTGCTCATGCTTAGCCAGAATTTATGATGTTCTTTCCTTAATTTATTCATACTTCTGCTGCACTCCCTGTGCTCAAGGATATAAGGAAGAAGGGCAAGAGTCCTCCCTCCTCCATGTACTACAATATAATCGTGGCTTTTTCCATCAGCTGAAAATTCAATTGTGCCTGGAAATTATACACTGTTTTACAGGGCTTCAAGTTCCTTTTGTGATATTGGAGCAACACCAAGAAATGTGCAGAACTAACAATCAGGACTACGGGGTGTTTTACACCTGGTGGCTATACATGAGTGTGAAAAAATGTTTTAAACCACTGAACTACTATATTTAATTTTTTACTCAGTCCACCTAAAAATAGCTACTCAAACTGACTGATGCTTTCAGCATTTGTGACAATAATTTTCTCATGGGCAAAGATTTTCTGTGTAAAACTGCAACCCACAGTTGCTTTTTACAGCTGCCTTCTGAATTCAAGAAAATAATGTTTTACTATATAATGGAAAGTGTGACAAGTCCTTAGACATAACTGTGCTATTAGGAACCCCTATGTAAAACTCAGGACATTTTAAGAGTGGTTGATTGTACAACATGAGAAATTCTAAATATCATTTTTAGAAATAAGAATCAATTACTGCAGCTTGGAAACACCAAATGAGACATCCTTATACTTAGCAGCAGGGAAAAGTTAGTAAGACAGTTGAAACCCAGAAGTTAACACTTGTGGAGTCCATCCAGATTTGTTATTCTGAAAGTGAGAAGCATATTATATGTTAAATATTAGTGTCTTGAGAGGAATAAGTTCCAATGCCATGGAAAGATCTGTCCCCACACTCACAGCTCAGATTTTTCAGTTCCCCCTCTAAAATGTCATGGGGATGCTGGCAACAATGAGATGCATGAAGTGGTTGACATCAGAAAAGTGATGGGGTGGTTCTAAAGACATCTTATGCCTATCCCATCTGCAGGTGTTGAGTTACTCCAGGGCTGAAGCACTGAATCTCATCCAGCACAACTGAAATACTGTGCCTAAGTACTTTATCCCAGATTTCTGATCTGTTACAAGTTACTCTGAAAAATATAAGAATATCACTCAAGTTTCAGGCACAATCAGATTCATGGACGTCAAAAATGGCAACTACTATTAATGAAGGCCACCTTTTAGCATCTGGTCTAATTAACAAAGATAATAAGTTATTTTATCCTTAAATAATAAAGATACAATTATGGGATTTTTAGTTTTGTTGTTTTGTTTTTTTTTAAATAAAAGAACTACAACAAGAATTCAGGGGAATAAAAATTGCAGTACTTGAGCTTCCTGCATTCTCTCTGGAAACATTTCTTTGTTTTCAGACAGCTTTCACTGTTTTCTGATTTTCATCTTTCCTCCCTCAACTGCCATAGCAACTATTACAAATATTTATGTGCGACAAATACTGGTGTGGAGAGGCATTCTTTCCTCCAGTATTTATGAAGAACTGTCAGAAAAGTAGGTAATGCTTTATCATGCAAGTACTACCTGACGTTTACACCTCTGCATAGGAGGGTGTTAAACAAGTTACCTCACAGGTTTGGATCATGTTGGCAGCCTGCCAAGGCTGATCTGCCTGCAAATATATGGTTCTCTTTCACCTGCTTCTCTAGCTGCTCAAAGTCAACCTTTTTTGAAGTATAAAAAGTACCCTTTTGATTAGCAATTATTTACTACTGGGTATATATGAGATTGTTGAGGCTTTGAGCACATGGTAGAGGTACTCCTTTAGTAAAGCATTGATCTGTTCTTATCTAATAGATTTGCAAAACCCAGGCACTTGTCATGATGTCTGCTCTATTGCCAGGGAGGCAGAAAATGGCACTTTGACAGATGGACAGGAATTGGTGGCAGTTTCTCCTCAGCCTTGTGCTCCTTTTGTAGCTCCACTTTCTCCTGTTTCTCCCATCTACCTACTACACTGCAGACTCCCTGTCTTTCCTCAGTTAACTCATTCCTCTCTTCCACATGATACTACATTCACATCTGCTGATGCCGTTGCAAGCATTCACTTTTTTAACCATGTTCTGGCAATTGGGTAAAATGTCTTTCTTTGTCATTTAATTTCCCTTGCATTTGGACAGGTAGACTCTCTGGTTGTACTACATCACTCTTTGCAATGTGAATAGCCTAAGTTAAATATGAATGGGAAGGGCTAATTTTATGGATGTAGAAAGATAGCATGTGTTAATTGCTGCAAATATTGAGCTATTCACAGACTTTGTATGTTGGTCAACAAATTCATCACCTGAAATGCTGCAGAACTGGATTTTTAAGCTTACTGATGAATTGAAATATGTTCTTTTAAAAGATAAGGTGAGCTTGTCCTCCTCCAAGGCTAGGTTCAGGTCCAAAATCAGGTTCAGATCAAAAAAATGTCTATATCTGAACTAGAATTAATAAGATCAAGCTATGGTTTACTATTGGAACCAGTCAATTATCAAAGGTTATCCAGCTTGCAACTGACTTGCATTCAGCCTATTTGGAGCATGGTCAAAGATACCAGGAACAAACAGATAAGACTTAAAGCTATGTAATCAGTGACCTGGAATATAGAAAACCACAATCTTTAACCTGAGGAATTTACAAATTAGAGACTTGAAGTAAGCAGTGAGAGACTGAGTAAGGGACTGTAAATCAAGCAGCAAAAGGGAGGACACAGGCACTAAGGAGGACTCAGGCACTAAATCAAAGAATTTAAGGAGATGGGCTGGTGCCAATCCCATCAGGACTCTAATGACTGACTTGACAACTAGGTTTCACAGCAAGGGTTATCCTCTGGGACATTTTGAAAAGTCTCATTAGTCTAATACAAGGACAAATAAATACAGATAAAGTAGACACACAGATCCCAACACATTATTTAAAATTGTTTCTATCTAAACTAGAAGGCTAGTTTCTATCTATAATAGTTCTGGGTATAGGTACATCCCTGCTAGTTTCTCTCTAAACTAGTAGACATGTAGCTATCCTCAGAACCACGGTCCATGCTAAAGACACGGTGGCAAGGAAGAAGCAGCAAGTGCTAAAGACAAGCTCTACAGAATTAAAACTACCATGTGAAAAATGTGAATGAAAACATCAAAACAAGATGCAGAACTCCTTTTGCAGATTATCCCAAATGGCAAACTCTAAGGCTAAATAATTAACTCACAAGGCCCTGATTCTCATATATGAACATGAATGAACATGAACTAAATGTTAAGTACTAATACAGCATTTTCATCTCTTTCCATTTGCATGATAAAAATGAACTAATATTCACAATGCATCTTACTTTTCACTTGGGAAAACAGGACACAGAAGTTCTCTTTTACAAAATTACACAGTGAGGTAGTGGCAAAAAAATAACATTCAGATGTTTTTGCCCTGAGCCCAGGATCCAGTCAAGAAAACTATATTTTAACAGATCCAATTCTTTGGCAGGAATGAAGATCAGGTCTTGATGGAATTTGAATCTCTGAATACGACTGTTGAAGGAAACCACACTGCAACCTGAGCTAAGGTAAAATCAGTAATTGCCAACAGGCAGGTTTGGTTTATTCTGAAGATTTTTATCTACTGAAAACCAAAATCTTAACACACTTCCTACAAATTTCCAAAGCATTTGACCACAACCACAAAAACAGAAATATCCATAAACATAGAGCACATTATACAATTCAAAAGAAGCGGCACTATCACCCAAAAGTGAGCATCTGTGAAAGGAAAATCTTTTTCAGAGCTTGTATCAAAAATAAACCCATATTCACATCATCCAACATTCTCAGTAACTGAGGACTAAGTAATTTAGCATTTAGTAGATGAAATATTTTAGTATTGTACAGGTTCCTCCATCTGGAATTTAAACAGGGGTTACCTATGGCTCCAGACTACACTCTACACATTTTGGTCAGTTGATATATGTCAGTCATGTTCAAGAATGGTTTTAGCTAAAGCTAGATTCAAAGCTGCCTTGGATTTCCCATGCAGTTAGCTGTACTGACAATCTCAAATGTTCAAAATTATGAAGCTGCCTACAGAAAGAATGATGTTTCCTTGAAAATGATAAGGTTTTGGGGGGGGAAAAAAACCCCATCCTTGTTTAGTTCTATAATTGGCTGTTTATAATTTTGCATACCAGTCATCAAATGTTTATGAGGCTCTCAAATCATGCTTTTGAATCTTGCTAGCTGCAAATGTATCATATATTTTAACACGACAACTGGGATTTCAGGTAATGATATAAGTGTAATAGTTGTGGATTATTCCTCAATGATGTCAGAGTCTGTGGCAATGTTTTGAATACAGTTTGAGCATGACTTTTAATATAGTTAGCCGAGTCCTTCTGGTGGCTAAAAAAGTAATAGAAATGTTGGTTTATGTCATATTTAATATAAAACTCTTGCTAATGATTTTCAGGCCTCCATTCAGATGACTGTTAGCTCATAATGAGTAACACAAGCTTTGAAGACAACTTCACATGCTAGATCATCTCCAAAAGTACACCTAGTTGCCATTAATCTTAAAAAAGTTTTCATACACTGGGCAGGGACAACAAGTTAAAAAAAATAATTCTACAGTATTTCATATTTGTCTAATTGCTAAGCTTAAAGAATTTCAAGATTTGTCTTATAATTTGTAATTAAAAAAATACATCTATATGTAGTTTCAGCTTCTGATCAATGAGCCAGTACCACAAACACTCCTTAAATTACAGGAAAACATGACTCTGATCCTGTCAAAATTAGATCACTGCCATATGTTATAGAAGAGATACAAGGAGTAGACAGAAAGCATTGCTAGATACTATTACAAAGACATTCCATAAAACAGAAGTCTGCTGATATGTCTTGTAACAAATTACTTGAACCTTAAAGGCTGTGTCAAACCTATGGCAATCAGAAGCACTTCTCAGATTCAGTCTATTCTGAATCCCAGTTGGGATGGACAGATATGTACCAAGTCCCTGCACACCTTGGTTTCATATGGAAATGCAGGTGTGCAGGTAGGCATGGAGTGGAACTGCACTTCCACAGTCCCCTTGGTTTAGATCAGTTGGTGGATCAGAATACAGCCCAAACTGTTCTTCCCCCTATTGATATCCAGCAGTGGGACTAAATTTGGAGTCCTTAATGCAGGAATGAATCTGCTACACTGCTGCCTCACCCCTACTCCCCCAACCCCCACCCCTTTAATAAAGCCTTCTACAAATTGTTGATATATCTTCTCTAAATGTAGTGAATTTCATAATTCTGAAGTTCAAAAATTCTGGTGATGCTAGTAAAACCCTCTGGCAGATCTAACAGCCATACACTCACTCTGTCACAACTGCACTTGGGCCTCAGAGATCC
Source organism: Acanthisitta chloris (assembly GCF_000695815.1). NCBI lineage: Eukaryota > Metazoa > Chordata > Aves > Passeriformes > Acanthisittidae > Acanthisitta > Acanthisitta chloris. The sequence goes on along the minus strand of NW_008649907.1, from coordinate 268,329 downwards.
AGATGTATTTCTGATGAGGAAAGACAGGGCAGCAAAAGTTGACCATCAATATGTCACTTCAGAAATCTTTATTCTCTATTTGACTGTGTTATTTGCATAAAAGCACACAACAAAACATATAAATATTATCTAAAGATGTCTACAGCAACCTAATTCAAATGGTATCTAAAAATACAGGAAAAAAAAGATTTTAAGTAACAATGACAGAACAGAAAGGAAGGTGTGAAACACACTAAGACTTTAAAGAATATGACAGTGCCTATTAGGAACCTTTGACATTCAGCTCAGATTGTGACTGTGGCAACACAATAAAATGCAACTAGGTGCTCTTACAAGAGGCCAAAGGGAGACACAAAGCTGGTGAAGGATCAAGAGTGCAAGCCCAATGAGAATCAGCTGAGACAGCTGGGGTTGTTTAACCTGTGGCAAAGGAGGTTGAGGGGTGATCTTAGTCCTGTCTACAGCTACCTGAAAGGAGGTTGCAGAGAGGTGGGAGTCAGTAATTTTTTTCCACAAGGAACAAGCAATAGAACAAGAAGAAATGGCCTCAAGTTGTGCCAGGGGAGGCTTAGATTGGATATAGGGAAATTTCTCCACCAAAAGAGTTGTCAAGCATCAGAACAGACTGGCCAGGGAAGTGGTTGAGCCACTATCCCTTGAGGTATTTAAAATATGTAGATATGGCACTTAAGGACATGGATTAGTGGTGGACTTGGCAGTGCTGGCTTCAACTTTATGACCTTAAGGGTCTTTCTCAACCTAAATGATTCCATGATTCTTAAGAGCAAGTTCTCAAGTTTCTTAGTAACCCAATGCCGAAACAGACGTACAAAATAATCGCAACACGCACAAAAAACATTGACAAACCTAGAAAGAGCTGTAAAAGTTTCATGATAATTAGAAGATGGATAGAGTCTGTAGCATGGTACAGTATATTGGAGACTACAGTTTAACTGTGATATTTCTGCAGCAGTTTTCAATGGACTTCCACTGTAAATGATGTCAGGCTGGAAGTGACATCTCTTAGCCAGCTTGCCAAAACTAAGGAGCAAAATCTGGGTGATATTTTTAAATGTCTTTTCCTTATATACAGGTAATATCTAAATTCACCTTGTCTACAACTAGAAGGACAAATCAGCAGCTCAGTTTTGAACCCCTGCCACTGCTTTTTTTTCAGATCATCAGAAGTATGCATCCAGCATTTCTCTTCCAGAGATATCTCCTGGCTGCGAAACAAAATCTGGAAATCTGAATCCATTCATGAACTCAGATTTCTCATGTGGCAATGCACCATGCCTCAAACTGCCCCACTAGCTCTAGAAAGACATGTACACTGTCCTTAAACTGGCACAAATCACTGTAGCTTGGGTTACATATGTCAAAGCTGCATTCTGCACTATCCAGTATCAGAGGGGCTGTCAGTACCATGAGGTGTATCAAATACTAAATCAAGGACTCTAGAAAGAGAATGGATGAATTGAAGGAAATTGGTTAAAACATGTATGTCATCGGGGACTTGATGCCATCTAAACCAGTAACTGTGTATCTGTTAGTATTCTGCTGCAACTTTTCACCCCAACTGACATAAAAATATTCTTCAGCACGTTGAAATATGAGACATTGCTGCTGAGTGGAAGTTCCTTTATAAAGGAGTCTATAAATAACTGATTAGTCAACAAGTACTTTTGAAAGTCCAAGTATCTCCTGATTATTTTTTTCTAGAAAAAAAAGAAATC
>NW_008649907.1:233075-266568 GCF_000695815.1 Acanthisitta chloris | reverse complement strand
CCTACATTATATTCATTATTTTCCTGTTTATAGACAATACAACAGTAGACAATCACATTCTATAAAGGATGATGAAATTAAGCTCATAAATAATAGCTCCCTAAAAATGAAAATCTAGAAATTATTGGTTTTATAAGGAACTAGAGAAAAAATATGGAAAATCTGAAATGTTTTATTAAGGTGGTAGCTTCCTTCTGATTATTTGTAATAAATGGCTGATGAGCTTCAATCACTTTATCTTACTGTCATGGAGACTTGAAATCTTGACTATCTGAAAATATTTTCAAAGAAAAGAAAGCAAAAAAGATGGTAGCTTGTGCTCCTGGTGCACATGTCAATTACATGTGATGAGCTAATCATGCTATTAATCCAATAAGTAGGAATATTGTGCCAAATTAAATTAATTTGATTGCTAACTATTCCTCTGTGTGGATGAGTCAACACAAGCACATCTCAGAAATGAACTTGAAACTTTCCTGGTGTATACAAGTCCTTGCCCAAAATGCACTTAAATTCAGCTTTTTTGGTTTGCCTACAGATGAACTAAAGTTAATCCATATCAGTTGGCAAGCAAGGAAAGACACTGCTCTAAGATGTTTTATCACAGGCAGATCATGTACTACCCATACAGTAAAGAAAAAAGACATCAAAATGAAGGGACAATTTGTGAGACTTTACATGGAACATTTATTTCTGCATCACAGAAAGACAGAATGGAAAATATGCTGATAGAAATATTTCTCCTAACAGAAAATATTAATGTCTTTTTATCAGAAAAATTCTGTCACAATATTTCTAAGAGTAATTTGAAAATAACCCTATTTGTCAAGACTCACAAGTTTATTGGTCCTATTCTTTTGATCCAAGAAAAAAACCCAGACTGGATCAATCAGATGTTTGGATAATAATGGAAAAATTCAGAGATGTTTTAGCCTTTATATGGTGTAACTTGATTTTGTCCAGTTTAAAGGGAGCAAAATGATACTTAAAGAGAAGTAAATTGAGGGGGCAAAATCCTGTATAATATGCTATCTGAAGAGTACATTAATCTTACTTACTACTAGTGACTAGTAGGGTTCCTATATATCTACATGTTCACTTGTAATATATCATACTGAGGTTCCCAGTGACATCCACTTCCAGAGCATGCATGGTAATTATGCTAGAGAGTCAACTCAGTCTTGATAAAAACTAGTTTCCACCTGTAGCTTGACACATGTAGAACATATAAATATATATTCACTGAACTGAAAAAAAAATATACTTCATATATATATATATTTCACATAAAGAAAATGTGAAATATTTTTCCATTATCATTTGGCAGCTTTCTGTGCATAGAATTGTGCTTGCTGTATCTTGAATAATTGGTCAGTGCACTGATGGGTAGATTTCCTAAAACACTCTAACCTTCTTCAAAGCTGTTAAGTCCTAAAAAACCTGGTGAATAAATATATATAGCCTTCCTGATATAGTTTTCTCAATATTTCCTCAAATTTTATTAATAGTATAAAATGTAAACACTTAATTGGCAGCTGCTTGGGGGAAAAACAGTTGTATTGCAGAAGGCTGTGTTGCTTAGAGAGATATATACTCCTCTGTATGTTTCCACCCTTTGTTAGGGAGTTACTGAAATCTCACAAATACAGACAGAAACAATAAAGTCTTCCCCTGGGATGTAACCACTTGTGACACTGGCAGTGTTTCAGTCATATAATTCTGTGATGCAGTGTTCAATAATCCATGATCAAAATTGCAACTCACCTTCTGCATCTTCTGGCCTTGTAAGATCGATGACACCAGGGCCAAGTTTTCCATCTTCACTGGGTTTTCCTGTTAACTGTGGGCCTAAACTTTCAAACCTTGTTCTTTCCTGGAAAAGAACAGAAGTAGACTCAGTGCTCCATATAGGTCAGTTCTCATTATATGCCTGTGCATATGTGTATGCATTGATACATGCCTTATTTTTTAAATCTGAACAAATAATGAATGCATCTAATTAGAATTTTAGCTCAGGGAACAATTTTTTTTTTACAGATTCTGAATGTTTGCATTTATGAAAATCAGTTTTAAATGTGAAACATATACAGAAACTTTGAGATTATTTTGATCTGCACTGCCATAATGCATAAACGATTGTACATGCAAATACAAAACACTCTTGGCAGCACAGAGTGCTGATCGATGCTGCTCACTTTGCCTTTCCACTTATTTTCTAACTTAAACCAAAAAAGACAATCAACATTTGGGAAACATAAAAATTCAGAAGTTGAAAGAAGAGTTTGTATTAAAATGTACTGCTATTTGAATGAGAGAAAAGAGCACTTTTTGCCCACTATGAGATTTAAGTTTGCATTCATACCTCTGTGAACACACAAGTCTGAATTTCACGCAGACATTTTCAAAGACAAGCATTTGAAAGAAGGAATAATAATAACTGATATTATTTTGTCTAGAAATTTAAATTATACTTCAATGAAAAAGGAACTTAAAAAGCCAAAGGAAAAAAAAAAAAAGGGAAAAAGAATGCCCATCCCTAGAAAAAAAAGAAAGCTTTTGAGAGCTGGAGACCTTTATAGGAAACCTGGAACTGGAAAGTGGAAACTGAAAGGTATTTTATATGTGAACCCAGTTCCTCAGTCAACTACTGGACAAGGGCAGTATAAAATACTGTGTAATATTGTCTCTCAATAGTAGCCTCTGTAGTACTGTGTATCAGTAGCAAAGTGTTCACTGGTTATCATTAATTTAGCATTCTCATTTGAAGGAACATAGCATGTTTTCCCTCTTGCCTTGTTGTTACCTATTCAGACTAAACTTGGCATTATGTTGTACTTGTGAATGAATGAAACCTTGTTGTTCATTACTATGAAACAATGTTAAATGTCATGTCAGCTTGAATTTACAGACATGAAATACCAGCTTTCAGCTCTAAGAACAGTTTCTCCATGTTATACTTAATGCATTATGCAGAAGTAGAGTGCTGATTGCTGTTCAGTCTATTGTTCAATGACCTAGTTCTGTGCTGTGCATATTAGACATAAGACATCACTCCTAAAAGATGGTTAGAAACTTGGAAATGTTCTTAAGGACAAAACATACTTGATGACCTTGACTCCTCATTTGCTCCATCTCCAACTATTTCTGCTTTCCAATGTGATTATTTTTCTATTTTCATTATGTTTCAGCAATGAAACCCCACCAGGAAAAGTGAGGAATTGTTTGGATTCCTCATGCTCTTGATTCCTTCAGCCATGGATTTTATTTAATTATTTTCTGTTTAATTTGCTGAGGAAAAGAAAGCACAATCTGACACTGGATTTGCCACAACATGCAGCTGAGGCATTTCAGGTACTGACTGCATTTCTCAAAGTTCCTCAGAATCTGCCAGTTGTTGAACAAAATAACTGCATTTTATGTCTGATTAACTTCTTCACTTATTTTCTTCTGCAAAATCCATGGTTGATGAAGGAGCTAACGTACACAAAGGAACTCATGAGAAAAGAAAGAGTTACAAATGAAATGTGACTGCAGAAAGGCACTGCAACACTAGAGGCCCAAGATTTTACTGAAAGATGTTGTGTAGTGTAACAATACACCTGAATCATCAGGATGGGATCTGGTTTGCTGGTAGACAGAACAAAAAATAACTTTGTCAAAGATTCTGTGTTCCATTGCAAAGGGCTGATTTGCAGTTGAGATAAAAACAAAGATCAGTGCTAAGAAAACAGCTTTTGGCACATTTATTTTCTCTTCCAAAATATTTGCACTAAAAGCTTTTTTTTGAGGACATTAATACAGCACCTGCAGTATTCTTGAAGAACAGCATTTATGTCTGCTTCAGAAGAAGAAGAAATACCTTTCTGCTATAAAAATCAACAGACCCTGCTACATATCAATATGCACATTTGGAATATCTTTCTAGTCATTCATTCTCTTTGATTTTACCAGAAAATATTCTGCGACAAAAAAAAAAAAGTTTCAGAAAGAATATCAATATTTTGACACGGAAGGAGAAAAGGGAAAATTACATGATAAGGCTGAGAAACAGTAAAATGAAAGCACTTATGCCATAAAGATACCTGTTCTTGTCAAACAAAGGAGATGTACTTATAGTTATTTCATAACCCCCTCCTTCTAATTCATGAAAAGCCTTAACAAAGCTAGTTATATTTAAGTCTTTGAAAGCCTTTTAAAGTAATTCTTTTGCTTGTTTTTCCACCGAAAATAATCATTAGTGTGACAGAAAAAAAAGTTCAATATTTGCATTGGTTTTATACAAATTTAGAGAACTGTAAAATATAGAACAATCTTCCTCAATAATAATAATGCTTTTATCTAGTAGATGCCTTTACAACTCCATGAAAAACAACAAATTCATATGAAATTTATTATTGGAGAGGAAACTTGCCCCACTAGGCTCAAATCCTTTTTAGCAGGATTTGTCTTTGCTCCCATCTTGAATTCATCATAGAAAGAATAGTAACTAGCACTAAAAATCCTTCAAAAGTATATGTTTCTCCTAGTATGACTGAGGGGAAGATTGATTCTCCACTTAATATTCATATATGAAAAAATATATATGCCTTCATTAAAAGTAAATGGTTATACATAGCTGCACTAACAAATGTTACCTACACATGCAGTACATTTGCACACATGTACATCAACCACTGGATATATTGCTGCTTCCCTAATCTGTATCAGTAGAACATTTTGGTGAATTTGTAATAAAGTGTACTACTAAGAACAGTGCAGGTGGGTTTTTTTCCTGTGGAAAAAGCACATTTTGGACCCCCATTTTGAAGTTTTTTTTGTTTTGGTTTTTTTGCTGAATTGTTCTTTTTTGGTTTTTTTTTTTTTTTTTTGTGCTAACTGTGGAGCTTATGCTGTATAGTTACATTAAGTTTTCCCATTTAAATCTCAGAAAAAAGTTTAGGACATGACACTGACAACCCTTTCTCATGACTAGATCTCCACAGTCAGTTGGAGTTTGCACCAGAAAACTGAAAGCACTTTCCAGCACAAATCAGATCCTTTATGCATCTTTATATATTGAACACACAGTTAAAATAATTCCTTCTTTAAAACGAGAAAAAGAGGAGAAAAAAGAACCTTCTTAGCAGCCAAATCTTAATTTTCCATTCTGTGATATGATTAGGCACTTATTTATGCATTGTCAGTCACAAACATGCAGAAAACGTAAAAGTTATTGAAAAAATTAAAGTCTGCTCAACTGTCTTGCAGGACTGTTGGTTCTCTAAGTGCTTTGAAATTATGATGTATGAGGTAGATGTTGCATATTAAATAAAGATATTTAAATTATAGAGCCCCCGTTAGTGAGAGCTGATGAATGTTAAATGTTATGAGCCACAAGGTTGTGGCATCCATCATATTCACATATTATCACAGTCAGTGATGGAGCAGCCCCAGTGATGACAGATAGACTGCTAGATAGTTATCCCTTATTTCCAGCGTCGCCAAGCAAGCCTTTCAACCCCTTTGGCATTATTTTTAGCTTTGCATTAAATTAGCAACTTTTCCGTCACATTCTGCCAGAAAGTATCAATTCTTTCTTCACGTGTGGAAGGTAAAAGAATGATTCTGTGAAGCGAGGAGCAAAGTAAAAGGAAGCTGTAGCCACTACCTCAGAAAAGGCTGCAAACTTCAAATGACTAGAAACAAATAGAAAATTGTGATCTTGCGAAAGAACAGCAATGAAACAGTAAGCACACAATAATGGCTTTTCTCTGCACTTAGATAAAAGCTGAATTTTTGATGTGCACAGTATATTTTCATAAAATTTTATATACTATGTTTTATACACTTATTGGCTATTCCATAATAATGTGTGTGCTAACAGTAAAATTGCTCTTAAATTTATGTGTGTTATTTATACGTTCCCACGTAACAATGCTTTTTGTTGTAAAAAATATTCTGTTTATTAATGTAACTTTACAACCACTGCATCCAGGATCCGTGGTAAATTAATGACATTTTTATTATTTTATAGTGTCATTAAATTTTTACTGATCACTCCATCAAACAGAAGCAATAAAGGCCATAATGCAAACTGGGACACTTAGATCAGGGGAGCAGGAAGGCATTCCATATAGTCTGAAGTAAACGGCTTGCCATAAATGATATTTATACCATCTTTAAGGATGTGAGAATACTTGGACAAGTTTGGCAAAACTGTTTCTGTAGTACTGTGGATTGTGTACTTAAATAACAGTTTACTTGCCAGCAAGACAATTTTTTTTCAAACCATATGCGAGAAGATGACTGATTGCACCCATCTCTTGAAAAATAATGTATGAAACGTAATAATACACTGGGCAACCCTCCCTTCTGGATTACCACGACTGATCTGACTATACCCATGCCTCAAATTATTTCAACATGCTTGCTTTATCCACATCTGAATTGTATGCTTAGTCTGAAATGGAAAATGGCATGCATGCTGATCGTTGTGTAAAAGATTGAAAATATATGTATTTTTTGCAAACAAATACTTTTTATTTAAGTAGACGTGTTTGGAAAATGATGTAATACCTTTATTTCAATAGTCTAGCATGGAAGCAGTTACCAACATTAATTTAAAGAGCCAGTTTCTAGAAATCAGATTCATACGGGTCATTCACAGAAGCCACAGAACATATGACTGAAGGGATATTATTTCTTCTGAGGATAGTACTTTAGTTAGAATGACTACAAATAATTATCACATGTTGTCTTTATGTATGAAATGTATTTCAATTGAATTATTCCATACTAAATGTTCCAGTAGCTTATTTGCTGTGATCTATTCCCATCATGTACCATGGATAGTAAACAATAGGAAAACAATTTTATGCATTCAAAACAAACATTATATTTTCAGTAGAACACAGATAAAATTATTCCCAGTTCAAATAAGGAGGAATTACAAACCCTTTTTCCCCAGTCCAGGAAAGTCAAGATACAAATGTCCCAAGCTTTTCACCTTCCTCTTACTATTTTTTAACACCTAGGACTGAAAAGTAAAATTACCCTCCACTTAGAATCTTGGCACAGTAGGGATAATTACAAATTGACTTTCAGCCTTATCTCTGGATATTTTAGTTATTACGGGTGGGAAGTTTAAACATTAACCTTATTACAACAATGTCAATCATTCTACTGGTGTGCAGGCATGCAACTGCTGGAATTCTTTGGATGGCAAAGTAGATAAACACAATGGTAGCATTATAGTTACAATTAAATGCAAGGCCTTTGGTTTTGCAGGACTGTGGTGAATTTTTACCACAGTTTTGCAGAACTGCGGTGAATTGTGGACTCATTTTCAACATCATAGCAGCAGGAGTTGATCCAAGAAGCCAGAAAAATTAAATTAGTAAAGCAGGCAAACTTATTTGAGGAATCCTGATGTTTTAAGATATTACAAGATACAAGCTGTATCTTTTCCTACCACTAATTTACTGGTTTTAGGAATGAAAGATATGCTGACATCTATGATGTTGACACAACCTGCCCTTACTTTTTTTTTTTATGCAAGTGAAATACCTGAATTCAATGATCTCACGCACCAGAGAGGGGCACTCAGTGAATTTTCACCCTGACATACTGCTGCTTCCAGTTTTTGAAGGCCCCTATGTCGTTCATAAACCATTCCAGTACTATCTTTGTATGCTGAACATACAGCATGGACTAACATTCCTGCCACAGACTACAGATTTGTGTTACACTGCAGTGCCTCAAAGCAAACAGCTTGCTTGAAAAGATGTGGGGAGAGAGAAGCCACTAGGTCCCCTTTTAAATATATTCTTCTGTGTTAAAGCATAACTGAAAAGTAAGAGGTTAAAAGCAGATAACAGGGATTTACACTAAAATTTCTTTGCCTGACTGGCAAGCCTCAGCTGGTTTCCATGTGACAATATGACATATGCAAGACCATCACAAGCAGAAAATACTCCGAAATTGTTCAGCAACAGAATTTCATAATGATTGTCATGTTACAGGGATTTATTCTTTTAAGACTCAGATTCTGGAGAATTGCAATTTCATCAAAATTTAAAGTGTTTAGGGAAAAAGTTTGAAACCAGAGGGGTAAAGGCAAAAAAAAATAATCACCAAGTAAGTAAATACTAATACAAATGGCCTACTTGTAAAGAATCTCTTTAGCTAATTATATTGGAAGACTGATTTTAAGGATCAGAATTCCTAGAGCTTCTGCCTAGTGTGAGCAGTAGCCATCTTGATTTCTGAACACAAATAAGAAAGATTTAAATTAATTCTCTGATTATCAGGAGCATTCAGCACATACTAAGATGTTTATAGACTTCAGTGCATTGAAGCTTGCCTTTGATAGTAAGTGTATCAAGTCAAAAATATTTCTCAATAGCAAAAAAAACAAAAAACAACAAAAAACAGATAGCAAATGTTTCCATCTAAGGAGGGTATTATGCCCTCCTACACATGAAATACTGCCATCCCCATAACTACTGCCATGCTTGCAGGCACTCCTAAGCTATGGTTGTGCCCTGGTTAGATTACTTTCAACAGGATTACTGCACTTATTGAGCCCCCTTAACCAAATACTTTATGTCTTTGTTCATATGGTTTTAATATGACTTTAACCAATTGCAAGGTTATTTATAAGTTTGCAACTCCCCAGTAGTTAGAGTTACGAAGCGATCAGACTTAAACATATCCAGTTGTGTGGTAACCCAACTACTGCTTTCATGCGGTTTCCAACTTTTTATTCATGCACAAAGGCATGATGCACAGCAGTATCTGAGACCTTTCTGATTAACTCTTTGTTTCACCAGCAAATTCAGACAGCAGCCTACAGTAAAATGACACATCAACTAAATGGTAAAGATATTAAAAAAAGTTACACGAACTGTGAAATTCCACCTCAGACTGCTGAAAAGTCATTAGGCCTTGAAAAACAAAGGGACAATCAATTAAATTAACAGCTGGTAAATGAAAAGCAAACAAAAGGAGTTACTACTTTACACTCTGTATAATACAGCTGTAGAATTCGCCAGAGGTCAGAAAGAGTCCAAAGCTTGGGCTGTCACTTGTTTTTAAAAGAGCTGGATAATTTTATGACTGTTAATAACATTGGTTGTAACACATGCTAAGATGATCAAATCTCGTGTTCCAGAGTGTAAGTTGTTCAACTGTTAGGTCAAAGAGAAATTCCCTCATTCTCTCTGCTGCTCTCTTCCCTCCTGACCAACATCCACAAATGATTAACTGGGAGTCTTCTAGGGAGAGAAGTTAATTTTCTTTCTTAACACCAGGTATTGCTCACTAGATTTAAGGCAGAACTGGTAGATGGCATAGATCACATCTATCCACGTTGCAACTAGAAGAAACAGAATGCAAGTGTTTAAAAACCCCCAACGTTTTCTCTTAATGAAACACATACATGTGCATTTTTGAGACAGACAAAAATAAACACAAATTACAATTGACATCCACTTCTACTAGGAAATAACAGGACTCTGTTTTGGTTTTTTTCTGTGATGTAAAGTGACTAATGGGAGCAATTCAACAGCTACTCTTGGACATTCAGAATGTTCATTCAAATTTCTAAAATTTGATTTGCAAGAGCAAATGTGTAAGGACATGGCAAAACATGTAGACAAGGGTAGAAAGGAATAATAATATATCTGCATATTTCAGTTGACTTTAGCAGGTGATTATGGTCTCATTTTCACCAAGCATTTAAAAATGGAGCCATTTAACTGCCATAGAAGTGAACCAAAATACTTTTACCAAATTCAGACAATGCATGTTTCCGTGTGTTTCCCCAGACTTCTATGCTTGTGATTAAATTTCATTAAAAGTCAAGCATTAGAATCAGAACAGAATTTAGAAGATTAGAGATCTGGTTACTAGCCTTGAAACTGTGAATCTCCTTCTCTCTTAATCACCTAGTAATATATTCCAGGCTGAAAACCCAGTTTTAGCAAGAAGCCACAGCAGTGTAACAACCAGAAAAACTATTCTAGGTTCAGCACAACAATATTTTTTTTTGGAATGGAAAAAAAAGAAGGCAGAAAAGAAGTCACCAATTTCAATTTTGTTGCGGTGTTCTGCAAACCTCAAGAGCACAAAGCAAATTCAGCTGCTCTCCATACAAAGTTGGGAAAAGAAAGGTCTTGAAAAGAAATCCAGAAAACACACACAGAGACAGACATACACTCATGTCACTGGTCGAGCATCTTGAGAAGCAAACTGATGTTCTTTTGTGAACAATATGGAAACTGAAACACATGTAAACAGACACATATATAAGTTTAATTTTAAACCTATGACAGCTTAAAGACAGATGATGTTCTCATAAACACTTCCATTCCATCCTTTCTGCTGTTCCTTATGATAGGCATATGTCAGAGTTTGTGACACTATCAAACAATGCTGGAAAAAACTTTGATAAACATGGACTACCCGATGCGATAATCAATTATCAAATAGCAATAAATGTACATGTGGGTAGTAGTTATAAAGGTTTCAAAGCAAATATTTCAAATACTCTATTTGCAAGTATTTTTACAATGAAAGAACTAAACTTCAGGGAAAATCAAAATGTGAGTTTTGTGCAATTTATTACAGCAATCTCTGAACATGAATAGTGTTGTATATTGTAAGTGTAGATTCCAGTAGCTCCATTAGAGTAAATCCTCCAGAGCTTTGAAAATACAACTATCTAACTCAGATACTGTGAGTGAGTCACTGGGGGTACTTACTCCTTTTTTTTATCTCTATAAGCAAGGCAGGCCTCTAGATATGCCTGTTCTATCCCATGTTCAGGAAGACACCTGAAGTAGTTTAAATTGGTGATGCAAAAGGCACTTGGGCTTAAATGTTCATATTCATATTTAGAATTAGAAATGCAATCAAGGCAGTTAACAAAATCCCACCAAATGCTACTGTTTTCAAGTATATGCCTTGCCTTGTGCTGGATGTAAATATATAATTGCACACCATGCATATAAAGATTAAGTAGGCTTTTTCAGGATTTATCAAGCTGATTTTTTTGGTAGCATTTTAAGTCTACTTTTCCAAGGTTGCATTTTATGATTGCTGCTTATACATTGCTCTGTTTACACTCAGGCCTCTTTTGTTATGTTCAGAGAGAAAAGGAACATATCACTAAGGTATAAGGATGGGTGACAATGGAACAATGATAATAACATCATTATGCAGTGTTTTGTCTCTTGTACCCCCATCACTGCCATGTTTTTCTCTGATTATTTCAGCCTCAGGAAAATGTGCTGCTTACTGTTTATGTCAGGAAGGCAAGATTACTGTTTGCATGATTACAATATCAAGTATGATGTACGCAATGCTTGTGATAATATAAATGTATCCCTCAACTAGCTCCTGTCTTTAATCTTCATTCAACAGAGAAAAAAAAACCAAACACAAAACCACAAAGAAAACAAAACAGTGAGTTGCAAAATCTTACAGCCTCATATAGGCCTTAATCATGTAAGGTGCCAAATACTGCCACTTTAGTCCAACAGAGGCCTCAAGGATATGGATAGTCAACATTTAACTCCAAGGGAATATATTACAAATGGACCAATGCACTTTACTGAATCAGGGCCAAAGTGTGTAGTTCTTAAATGTTTACATGGAATCTGAGAATAACAATTAAACAAGTTCTTTCCAGGCTGAAAAAGATGCTTTCTCCTTGTTATTGATTATTCTTCTTTCCCTTTGAGATGGGTATGTTGAAGGCCTTCTGTTATGAAGAATAATTCTTGTTGAGGAAGAAAAGAAGAGAAAGCCAAGAACACAGTCCTATAAGGACCTAGGCAAGCAGACAAGACCTTGCATTAACAATGTCCTGACTGAAGGCAAAGGAATAACTGCATCATTGAAATTGCTATATTGCTTAACTTATCTTTCTAATACCATCAGAACTAAGTTGGTCATCATTTGTATTTTTTAAATTTACACTCAAGGAAAAAGCAGCCCAAAATAGATTTGCGAACACTACAAATGAATCATAGAATTGTTTGGATTGGAAGAAACCTTAAAGATCATCTAGTTCCAACCCCCCTGCCACGGGCAGAGACACTTTCCACTAGACCAGGTTGCTCATTCACCAAACCAAACAAGAAAAGGGCAACTGAAAAAGTAGGATAAAGGTTCCATTTGTGAAATCTGACATGTAAATGCAGGTGAATATGTACTTCCTGGAAGCCTGGAGAGATGTACATCTCTCAGAAGGAATAGCTCTTCCTTACAGGAAGTATGAATCAAAATAATGCAAGAGAGAGCATGTTAAAAGGATAACTGAAGGCTATGCATTTTTTTCCATGCAAAATCCAGGAACCCTTACACCTGAAACTATCTTAAATGCAAAATAAGTGACTACCCATGGGCAGAAAAAATGATGTGGTTTTACTGCTGCAATATATAAAGACACAACTACTAGTCATCTATAGCTAATGCTACTGGCAAAAAGAAGTTCTCTAGCTTTTCATTTAGAGCAGAATAATTTTATAAACATTGTTTTGTTTTTATCATGAAAACTTTGTTTCAAATTTCCCACATAAGATATCCATTAAGTCCTCCTCAGTTCAAGGCAACAATAAAAGTTTAGAAAATGTTTTTATACCTTAACAACCAACCTTGAATAGGAGTTTCAAAAGTAGTGGGTTCACCCACAGATTAGCCTCTTATTTCCCACGTAAGACCTATTTTTGACCTCATCTTCAGGATAAGCATAGACTGGTTCCTACTACATCTCTCTGCATTTAAAATGCACTTTTTCTCTCTTTCCCCCTATCCTCATTCACCCACTGTAATTGACATATATGGAAAAGTTCATGCGATTCACTGAAGGAACATTCCAGCACCTCATTCCAGTGGAAGATATTTTGCTGCTCTGTGGATAAATACAATCTGTGAGTAAGAGGGAATTTCCTGTCTCATACTTTCCTTACTCCTTTGTATACTTGTATACTTTATAACTGTGATCATATTTTCTAGCTCTGTCTCACAGGAAAGAGAACAATAATGTTCTGGGAAAGCAATCATTATTTTGGAGCTTTTTACTATGATATGTGTAGACAATTGTAATATCTACCACTGCACATTAGTAGTACCCAAATAATTTTCAAAAGGAGAATGGTAACAGTATCTTCAGGCACAGAGAGGGGAAATTATTATCTTCTGGTTACCCAGAAAGTCAATGATTAAGCTGAGAACTGAACCCAGGACTTCTGAACATTAGGCCAGTCCACTGGCTGTTATGCCACACTGCCTCTGCCGTAAATCTGTTTGATGGATTTTTCAGTCATGGAACATTAAAGGCTCTGCTCTTGTCTAATGAATATGTTTAAAGAAAAGAGTACAAACAAAAGCAAATGTAATACTTAAATTAGCTGAGACATCCTGCTTTGATGTCACACTTGGATAAAGGATTTCCTACTGGAGACCTATGTGCACTTATACATACTGAAAAATATTTTAGCCAGTACCACTAGCTGGCATACTGGTATCTATTTATGCCTGAAAAGAGAACATAATCAGTTTTAGTTGGTTAAGAACAATCTGAGCCAACTTTTAGATTATGACCAAAAGCTTGGCAGTGCAGTAGCAGTGGCAAGTAGCAGAAAATTGCTTACAGTGTTATTTGCCAGATTACTTGAACAATTTACATGGGGTTTTCAAGAGAGTTTGAAGTATTAAAAACTTCAGATTTGGAAAAGCCTTGGACTGTGGATTTTTGTTCATAGTTACAACAAATGCACAGAGGAGGGTTATGATATAGTCTGACTGACTAAATGAAGCATTTTTTAAGACAAACTCCCTGAAACATTTAGGAGCAGTTCAGACTGAACTGGGGTATTTTGGTGGGGTTTTTTTTTCATTGAAGATTTGAAGAGCCAATTGATTTAGATGAAACGATCAACTTTTCATGTCTCCTTATTTAAGATTCATGTTGACATTGTACTAAATATGGCCATATAGTTTGTATTCCAGATAAATTGATCTGACTACAAGCCTCACTCTTTAGTATGATTCTTACTCCAAGATAAATCAATATTTAATATCTCCTGCAACAGCCCCTGTAGATAATGTTAAACCTTTTCTCCATCCCATTAAGTTACCTTTAAAAATTCTTTATACAAGGCTTCACAGATGACTTCTGAAAAAGTAGTTTATGAAAAGCAGTCTGAAATTCATTAATTCAGATGGAAAGGGTTTTTTAATCTTGCTGCATTGTGCTGATCTCTAAATCCATCTCTGTTTAGCCAATTCTCCTGCTCAGCTAATTTGAAGAATAAATAAATACTTCCTGAAAATCTGTACCACAGATTTTAAACATAAAGAATAATATCTTTCTACTGCTTGGTCTATATAGTACAAGATATCTCTAGGGTGTGGGTTTCTACAAGAACAGGCTGAACAAGGCTCTCCCTAACTTCCTGAGAGGATGGGCACTCTGCATCATGAGGTACCAACCACTACTCAGCTCCAAGTCTATTGCCACATCAGCTAAGAGAAACAGTGATGAGCAGCAGTGTGTGAGGCTCACGCATCAATCACATCCCAGGCTCCATTTTGAATATTAAAAACTATGTCTGCTCCCTCTCCCCTCCCCACCCTCCAATCTGGTGCAGCAGCTGAGAAGGAAAAACATCTCTTCCTCTTCCCTGAAACCTCTCCTATGGCTAAGGGCCCCAGTGGGATAGGAGTCTTTGATATCAGAAGAATGCAAACAGTAAGGCTAAGGTTTGCTGCTTCTTAGGGTTTAGAAACAGAGACATAAGAGGAATTTCAAATGATTATATATTGGGAGAACTGAAAGGGATGATGCCAAAAGGAAGGAAAGAGCTATATACTCTGGAGCTATCTGATTGTAAATCCACCATTTAAACTATAGGATCTTCACATTCCTATCTGTGCTCTTCCTTACTCGCATTTTCTACTCTGCATTACATTCAAAGTGCATTTCTATGGACACTATGCAGCATTGAAGCTCTGTTCCATCCCTCACCCTCTAGCCTACTGGTTCCCAACACAAACAGTCCACAATACTTAAAATCTTCTGATTCAGCCATTTGTGGGGTCATGGTGAAAACTCAGTGAAATGTTCCAGTTTAATAAAAGGGGAGGGGGGACTTTGTTTTCAAAGCCACGTTTTGCAGCTTTTGCAGCAAAATTGCTCACATAGTTATGTCCTTGAGCTGGCAGTGAGCTGCAGCCCAAGTTGTTGAGAACCTCTTTGCACTAGAGAGATAGCATGTGGAACCAAGATAGCTCTTGCCTTTCAAATCTATTAAAGGTCTTCAACTCAGGAACTATATGAGCTTTGTTTTGAATCAAAGAACAGCCTGAAAGGGTCTGATCCTAAATGAGTTCTGTCATCAGTTACAAAATAGAATTATTAAAGAAAAAAAAATGTGACTGATTAACTCACAATGCAGTTTTCGATTTCATCTCTATTCCTTTGCCACTCCAAGCAATCAAAAATGTGATAAACTGTGTATTTTGCTTATGGAAAATGTTCAGTGTGTAACTTAGTTGTGAACTCAAACCCAAGACAGATTTAGCACAAGAATGCAGTTGTATGGAGAACATACCCTCAAAATAACAAAAATATATGAAATAATACAATCTTTACACAGTGGAAGATGTTAGTGGCAATTCTAATGTGGAAATTGTGTGCTATTCTATTAGTTAATTAAGATGTGACACACAATGGCAGTGAGGATCTTGTTTTCATGAGACACTACAAAAGCCTGAGCAAAACCATGGTGAGATTAAGCAGAAGGGAAGAGCAGCACCAGGGTTAAAAAAAAAGGAAAGGAGACCAAATGAAGCAGGTCATTGCAAACACTCCAAGAAGATTCCCTTCCTCTCTCTTGAGGAATGGTAGAAACTTCCACTACCTAAACCATAGTCTGCACCATATTCCTAGTACTGCAGCAGTGGAATCTCAGATGAGTTAAAGGATGATGAAGTAATGTGGGTCCTGATGCACAGAAGCACATGTGCTGAAATGCATCCTTAACATAGCAAATGCTTTACATTAGGAGAACTTAAATGGGGTCACAAACAGGAAATGGGGTACTCTTTTCCCCTATTAACTGGATTCTTTATGCTCTCATAACACATATTCCCAGGTAGCTACAGTAATGTGGCATGGATGGGGATAAAGGAAATCACTTGATAAACCAAGCAAGTAGTACACTTTACCTCTTCCTTTGTAGGATAACTCACATATGCACTACAAATTTCTCATATTAACAGTTCCTTACTAGCGAGTATATACTGATAATCTAAGGATGACTTTTGGACTGAATGGAATGACAATCCTGCACAGCAGAGAATGCTGGTTGATGCAGAGGACTGATAGGTATCCTAGTCAATATAGCATCAGTCTATAACTGTGAATATTTTAACTCAGCCTGTTCCTTGCAATGAAAGAGGAAAAATAAACCTTACGTGAAAGAGGGTGGGAGCAAATTTTAGAGGAAAGTATATTCCTTGCAGTTTTAAGTTTTGGGTTATTTATGAATGGAAACAAAGAGCTGAGATACACTTAATAAGGCATGTGATGATATAGTGCGATCTCTAGTGTGACACTGAAGAATAAAACACAGGAGTTACACAAAGGTGATGCAGGTAATCCCTTGATAAAGGGAAACCCCTTGGGTTGATGAGTGCAGCCATACAACCTAATCTTATTCATGAGTATTCAAAGAACTTGAGTAGCATCAGGCGAGGAACAGAATTCTGGCAGGGAGCAGGCAGTTTTTTTGAACCTTTGACAGACCAAGAAGTTTTACAGTACATGATATGTCAGTGACTCACTTTGTGTACAGTTCTAATGCACATCCTCCAAGTGATGGCTTCTAAACAGAATGTAATACAAATGTACCAGCATCCAAAATACAGCAAAGACTGTTCCTGTGCTTTAGAAATGGAAGGGAACAAGCATGTAAAAGTGGGATGCACTAAGCAAGAATCTCTACAACCTTTTTATATAAAGACAGTTCATCTAAGTAGGAGGCAGATAATGAAATTGTTACTTCACAGTTGAACTCAAGGATGCAAAGAAAATGGCAGGGAGATAAGAACATACCCATTGCCTGCTGTCTCAAGAAGCCCTTGGCAAGATAACAGTGAAATCATGCACCCAGCAACTGATCAACACAGATCTGACATTAAACCACAAGTGTCCACTTCCCTTACTGGCTGTTTAATAAATTGCTTTGGAACGGGTGGAGGTGAAGAGGAGATCTTTCCAAAACCTTGTCTCAATGTTCTCCCTCAGTTAATGAATGTCAGCAAGTGGAATAGAACAGAAATTTGATATGTTTTTCCAGCCTTTCTTCTAGAACCATTTGCAACATGTTAGAGGCCACAGGCATAAAAGTGAAACACTGGGAAATTAATGTTGTCTGTAGGTTTTCAGGATGTAAGCTGGGCAATTTCAGCTTGTGGATTAGGCATACTTTAGGTTTTAAGTAGTGTTACAACAGCTTACTATGACTCGAACAACATTTTAGTGTGAGTAATCTGATGTTGAGTATCATTTATTACCCTCTTATACATTTTCAATTGAGATAGACCTGTCTACGGAGTAGTATTATGTGACTACAGATGGGCAAGCTAAGTGCAGTGAACAATTTATCCAAAAAAATAAAGTATTTCCTATCTTTTCAAACTACCCATGGAGGATAAGTGATTTCTATACCCATATGAGTGCCAGTGTTCTAACAATCCAACTTTTTTAAGCCATGCATGAACTGTGCACTTAAATGCTCAATAGTTTGCTGTTTGTGATTTATGCTGTATTTGGCCACCTAAGACAAATGATATTGTTTTCAATGCCTTACTCAGTGATAAGTATTGCAACATTGCCTTAAATTACCCAAAAGAAAAAATAAAGCAACTGGGAATTCTCTCAGTTCAAAAACTTCCCAGGTAATAAAAAGCTTTTACTTCCATCTATAAGCTCCTGCATACGACAGCTTCAACATCACAGAAAAACCAATGAATCTGTCTCTGGAATACCATCGGTAGAAAAAGGATGGCAGTGGTAAGGGATATTGCAGCAAGGCCCACAGCACCCCTAGATTAAATTGCTGCAAAGTTCAGGGAGGTGCTGTAAAGATCTATAATTAGCATTGACACTGTATCAGGGGCTGGAAGATCTCCCTGGTACTGCATTCCTCATTTGGTCAGTGGGTGCTGCAACAAATCCTCCATTTCTTATGAAGAGGGGCTGAGTAATTTGGGCATAAATTGCAAATGCTTAATTGTGCACAAATGTCCATGTTCATATGTAAATACACCCATAGAAATAAAAACCAGTTTGCATGAATATTTGCAAAAAGAAAACAAAGGAAGGAATAAGTATGGTCAAACTCCATTAATCAGATTTCAAACAAACACTTGCAAATACTGTTTTACATTATTGCCTCAAATCTTTTCATGAGATAAAATAAGAAAATTTTACCTGTTAGAATGCTTATTCTTTTGTTTGAAGCAAAACAGTTAAGCCAGCACAAAGTAGTGCATAATCCCACAAACAGGCAGCTAAGTAAATATCCTTCAACAACAGGGAGTATATTTGAATTTATCATATCTATTGGTGCAGCCTAATGACACTTGAGAAACAGGAGACATTTTTAATTTTAGAAAGTAATGAAATATCAGAGAAAGCAGTCCAAATTTATCCTTGCTGTACTTTATCTACTGCAGTAGAGAGTTACATTGGCAATGCATTTGGTGTTGTGAATTTGCTTAGAGGAATACACAGAGCTTGGAAAAAAATGGCAGTAACTTTTGCGGATGTCTCTGCTTGTATCTAAGTGTGAAATAATATGCAAATATATTCTGTAGTTCTCAGGACAATTGAGGAAGTGATATGATAGGATTGTGCAGCTGCCATTCTGACCCACAATTTAAATAAATGAATATATTCCTGTCCTAGCAAATTTATGCTTGAACAATAATTTTCAACCTGCCTTTATTGTTTTGTGGAGAAGCGTAATAAAAACATAGGATAAATTTCAGTATGGATCTGTAAAGTCTCCTGACTAGCTTCAGAAATGTATTGTGTATAAGAAGTTGCAATCCTTATGCTGTTAAAGTCACCAAAAAGACACTATCCTTTAGGGCAGAAAATCATCCTTTGGAAAAAAATATCCTTGTTGCTTTGTGCAAATTTTTCAACAGTCATCCTTGACACCCGTTTTAATCTAATTCTGTTCCTTTGGGATATTTTGTTGCTCCAAAATTTAAGGGAGAAGATCAAAATGGGGCAAAGTTCTTATCCCTTTCACAGAAAATACCCCACACAAGTGAAAAAGCAGTGTATTTGGCAATTTTTTCTTGAGCTGGAAAGGCAACAGAAGAAAGGGTCCAAATCCCCATTGTTATTATCATCATCATTATGATTATTATTAATTTGGTCTAAAACCTGCAGCCAGGCAACCCCTTCAAGTAGCCCTGACAGCAGAAATAAAAACCCATAACTGTGTTTAGCAAGCATACCAGTAAGCATAGGTAGTGGCAAAACCTCTAGTAGTCAATATTCAAATGTAAAAATAGCTCTTGAGACCAAACGTTTGTGCTGACTTCTTTCCTGAAAAATAATATTACCAAATGCTCTTGTGATTGAACTGAAGGCATGAAAAACTTCACCTAACATGGAGAGTTTCTTCACTATGTAGTGTGTGTGTGTATACATATGTACACCTCTCTATATATGTGTACATAGTTCTTAAAATAATAATGTTTCATATAGGTTCTTTATGTCTAGGTGCATTTTCTTCAAGTTTCTTACATATGTACATTGTTATTGGGCTCTTTTTTATTCATTTATGGTCCGATAAAGTTTCTATGATTTATGCTTTGGAAAGATTACATATTTTTCACTGAATTTATTTTGATAATTTAATCAATAGAAAAAAATAATTTAGGTTTTATTTTAATCAGCCCTTACATAATTGGAAGGACTAAGCGTTTAACTGCACATCTAATGCTTTGGAACTGAAATGCACAAACTGCCAATTTTATCAAGACAGTTTTGGAAAGTAAGGTCAATTGAGCAAAATACTTAAGAACAAAGGTCTGCACAGCAAATTCTTCTATAGGTGGAAACTGGATCCATAGCAAGCTGGCACCATAGCTAACTTATCTGTAAATTTAGATGACCTACATATGCCAGAGATTTTGCACTGTTTCTTTTTCTCTTTTCACTGTCAGTTCCACAGTTTCAGTGAACATGTATTTTTAATGTGCAAATTTCAAATACATTATTTGTATGTCTTTCTACACATAGCATACAAAGTAAATCTGAAAAAAATTTAGTAGGTATATTGATAGGCATGAGTATGAATACGTAGGTGTAAATAGTAATTGAGCAATAGCATGTGATCAATTAAAGGCTGCATAATATGTTATGTACAGACAGAAAGTTAACGATTTATGAGCAGCTTTAATATTTCTATCTCTTGAGTTGGAGAAACAGACTTGACAAGATTTCATACCCACAGCCTTCTGCACCTGGTTCCCATTATAAACCTGGCCTTGATAATGGAGCTATGTTCTTCTGCAGAGGCTAATGTTAGCACTGTTATTTTCCTCCCATAACTCCTATAACATGAGTACAATTGTTATGGCTGTATTTGACCCCTCTATGCATGTGCAGTTACAACTTCCATCACCTTTCTCACTAAATAGATAGAGATCAGATATAACATTTCTTAAAGTATGGGTACAATTTCTAAACCTGTTTTTATTTCCTATGATATCTACAGAAGCTAGTGATACAGTACAGGCTTCATGGTTATAGTGAAAGTGAGATTCATCTTTTTTCCTTATTTGTTTATAATTGAAACATTTCTCTTTAAAAGATATGGTTGGAGACACAAGGATTCATTTCTTTTTTTTTTCCAAGATGTTCTGCTTTCAATTTAATTTCAAATTACATTTAAAGTTCTACTTGTAAAGCATAAATTCATTGCTATACTTATCTGTGTCTGAGAGATATTGAAATCATTCAGCTAGTCAAAGATGCATTTAATTCCTGATCAGACCTCACAACAGAAAGAAAAACAAAAAATACAATGTTCCCTGTGCCCTACTGTTATACTCTAAATACACTGATTTAGAAAACCAATGCAAGCACATATGACTAAGAAATTCATACAAAAGCAAAAATCATCAAGACTTTGAACTTCTTGAAAAAAATAGGGAATTCCCTGGAGGGATATGCTGCCTAGGTAGTCTAGCCATAACACACATAATATACCCTGAAAAAATGTTCCTTGAAATCATTACTACTTTTTCTCCCCAATCAGTGTTATAAACTTATCTTGGCATGAAATTTCAAATATTGGAAGCAACAACATAAATAAACAGAATTTCTCCAGCTATTCTTCAAAAATGAGTGTTTGAAGTCCAGCATGTTTTCCAGTTCTAATAAAAGGGGGCAGTATTACATCAGCTGAAATTCTGAATTGTCCAAATTATCATAAAAAGTGCTAGAGAAGGATACAAAACTGCTGAATTCCACTGAAAATAGACTGTTACTGTGTATGCAGCCACAAATCTGCTTGTCTGCCTTGGGGTAAAATTTTCAGAGCTAGTTCAGTGGGACTTAGGCTCCTGCATTGCAGCCTCTTCAAAAAAATTTTACTTGAGTCACTATTTTCCTTTCAAAATTATTAAGGAAATATTACAGTTGATATAAAGTGAAGACACATGTTTCATGTAGCTAGGATAAGCCCTATGCCTAAAAAGGCAATTGCAAAATTCTTGCTGTTTCAAAAAATTTTGGAACAAATATTTCTATTTTTTATTTTTAACAAAGGCTTTTCAGATTAAAATACTGGTATCCAAAAATGGCTTTAAGAAATTAACTTTGACCACCCAGAATAAAAAAAATTAAAATCATAGCTAACATATGTGATGTACAGCCACAAGCAGATCACTAAATTTAAATTAAGCAAATGCACGGGAAAGTATAAAGGACCTTTGTTTTGTAATAATGATGAGGGCTGCTGGGATTTGTATTTGAAACTTTTCCCTGTTCTGGGATGTTTAATTCAAACCAGCCATTTATCTGTTATAAAATGATGGAACTGTAAAGAGGTTGTCTCCATGCAACGTGTCCTTCTACGTCTCAGAAACTCCCCAGGGAAAGGTTTGTTGACTGAGCAGAATGACGTATTCAGGAAAAACAGTTTTGCAGTTGCAGTGTCTCTTTGTAGAAATCAGAGTCTTCATTAGACAGATGGAATACACTCCCACTGAGCTGAATAAATTGCCTATATTTTTGCAAGAAAGTGAGAGCACACTAGCAGTTCTTTAAGTAAATCAGTACCTTGCGATTTTATAGTTTCTATGCAGTTCCAGATTTTCTATTATAGAATATAAATACTTGAATTATGTTACATCTAAGTGTAAGTTATGGGGGCAGGACCTCTCAAGTTACAGTGAGAACAAAACTTGCTAAAATGACTGAGATGATACCATAATAAAAGTAATTGCTTTGCAAGACTAGATATTTGCTGTCCATTTTTTTCCTAGTTATTAGGTATTCACCCTTTAATTACAAGTAGAACTAAGATTTAACCAATAGAAATACAGATCCAATTGAAGATGCTTAGAGTTTCTGTTATGTCTCACAGCAGACTGAAATACAAGCTCTGACCTCTTATTTACTAGGTACAAATATTCTATGAGAAAGTAAAGGGGGAAAAAAAGAAAATATTGGAAGTTTTTCTTAAATGATAAAAGCAAATGAGAATAAATCACTACCTGCAAATCTAAACCACATATTCATAAAGACTTTTAAAAATCCACAAGGCCCTCATGACCAGTTAATTCATGTTCTAAATGTAAAGGTGCTTATGACTACTTTCATTAAAAGGAGAAAAGATAATTGAATGCAGAATGCACTGGAGAAGTATTTTTTTAATTTTGTGTTTGTTTGGTTTTTGTAATCACACAGTTGAGAAATTACTAATAACAGGAATGCTTATAATAAGGTGATTCTCTTTGAGGTTATCTGAGAAATACCCTGTTCATGCAGAACAGACAGTGTGACTCCTGCCACTGTTGTCCTGTCTCTAATACTGAATGTGTGGGGAGAAAAAAGCTGGCAAAAAAACCTGTCAGCAGCATAATCCACTACTGCTTACCTTCAGAAAAAAAAACAATACAATGTTGGAGCTATTGCAGGGCTGTAGGCAGTCTATGATTATGCATGACTAGGAACATTTCCCACAAAGACATCCCAAAGTGTTTTTATCAGGCCAAGTTTGTACATACGTGCATTAGCTTCATATACATGATGAAGTGTAACAGCTCCAGAGTAGTTGTTATACTCTATTGTCTCAATAATCCACATATTTAACTGTCCCTAAATACAGCAGACCGTAACACCTCCAAAGGGGTCGTTATGGCTTATCAAGTCAAATCCAAATGCCTAAATATGGATTTGATCAATAGACTGTAACATCTCCGAGGGTAAATAATACACATTTTTTAAGAACGTACACACTTTGCATACAAACTGTAGTCTATATTAGGATAAATTACGTGGATTCAACTTGTAAAACTTTGATTTAGAAATAAGAAAGGAATAAAAGGCTCATTATAAGAGGTGCTAAAGTACCATAATTCCCAGGAAGCAGGCGATGACTCATGTCATTTATTTTGGGGTCTAATTCTGCCTTCCTACTGCAAATGCACAGTTGCCTGAAAAACTACAGAACAGTGGGAATGGGATATAAACATTAGAAAGTTATATTAAGTTCTTCTTCCTCTCAGATCTCAATGAATATGCTTCATGGTAAGTAAATGGGGAGGTGGGAATACATCCTTAGGTCTAGCTAATATGTTGTGTTTATTAATTTTGCATATATTCTATCTTGCCTTCATACATTTTTCTCTAATCACATTTCTACCTATATTTTTTACACAAAGATTTTCAGAAGTCTCTTTGTCAGTGTTTTCATGCTTTATATAAAAAAAAAAAAAGATAGGATTTGATTCTTATAAAATTAATGCCAGTTATCTTAAAAATTCTATAGCACTTTCAGGTTCTAATGAGCAAATTTTCTAGGCAATCACAGTAGTTTAAAATACTAAAATAAATACAATTAGCTCTAGCAATGCAAATTTTGTCAAAGTACTCCTTTTTGTTGAAGGTAACATGACTTGACAGGAAAAAAAGTTATAGCCTCTAAACAAAGCTGATTTTTGTAAGATTTTACTTTTGCTTCTCTCACATGGCATAAGATCTGTAGCCTATTTCCTTCATTTTTCAAATTCTCTCCCCTTCCCTAGTGTTTCTGTTTACACTGTGAAACAACTGACACTATTTCTTCCCTTCCCTCAGTCAGACCACACCTGATCAACACTAGGTGCAGTAGAAAAAGTGAACTCCATTATAGTGATTTTTTCGCCTTGTGTGCACTGTACTGGTTTAGGCACCAGAATTAAATTTAGTTCACATGGTGCTGAGTTTCGGATTTGTTACCAAAACAGTGCTGATAACACAGGGATGCTTCCACTGTTGCTGTATTGGGCTTCTACAGCATCAAGACCTTTTCTGTTTCTGATGCTACCCTGCCAGAGACAAGACTAGGGGTGCACAAAGCATTGAGAGGGGACACAGCCAGGCCAGCTACCCCAATTGACCAAAGGGATATTCCACAGCATATGACATCATGCTGAGCAATAAAAGCTGGGGGAGGGATTTGGAAGGGGAAATGTTGGAAATTTTGGCGTTTTTCTTCCTGTGTAACTTACACGTGCTGAAGCCCTGCTTTCCTGGAAATGGCTAAACATCTTGCTGGCAATGGGAAGTAGCCAGTTAATTCCTTGTTTTCCTTTGCTTACGTGCACAGCTTTTGCTATACTTATTAAACTGCCTCAACCCACAATTTTTCTCACTTTTACCCTTCTGATTCTCTTCCCCATCCCACCGGAAAGTAGTGCAAGTGGCTGCATGATGCCTACCTGCCTGCCCTAACCCACAACAGCACTCAAACTGCAATAACTCCACAGAATGGTATCATTTCAAAAGTATAGAGTAACCTTAATGCTTTAGCAAATGAAAAAGTTGAGCTGTGCCAGAGTGCTGCATGTTTTTGTTTTGGTCTTTCTGATGAGCAAGTCTCTGTGAGCACTTTTAAAGCTTTGTAGGAGATTTTTTTTGAACAGCTGAATATGAACAGAGGCAATTTTCAATTCTGTGTCTCTCACCAAATACAAAGCCTTCTGAGATTTAAATGACATGTTTTCAAAAAGGCCTAAGCCCAGGCTTTGAAGTTCTGTACATAATTTTGTGAGTGCCATCATTTGCACAACAAACTATTACCAACTATCTGAACTTGAAGACCAGTAACTGACCAGAACTCAATAGTTTTTTTAAACCAGCTGCAGGCAATTAATTTGTCATCTTTTTCTGGTGCCAGCTTCCAGCTACACATTTCTACAAGTCTAATTACCTGAAGCCAATCTGTGAAAATTTGGTCCTGAAAACACAGGATTCTTATTCTTCAAAAGAAACCAATCCAGAATTGCAACTATGTTATCAAAGCCTCATTGGGATTAGGACAGAAACTATACACAATCTTCTGGGCATACAATTATTTCAAAATTATGTTTTTCTAATTGAAATGATCTAGCATTCCCTCTCTCTCCCCCTCCATTTTGATCATCCTACCCGTAAGGTTTTAGAGTCAAAGAAATATACCATAATGTAAGAACTGAAAGGCAGAGGGTAAAGGGGGAAAGAAAAATGTTCTAGAATTATGTTTGTGCAAAGAATGCTTCTGGGTTTTATGCATTCTATACTTGCTATAAAATATATATACATTTCCTTAGTATTCATGACTGAATTAATTCTTTTATTTTCTTTAGGATAGAGAGTGGGGATATATTATAATTTAAAATGTCTAGTTTATATCCCATTCTTTTGCAAACGCTGCCTTTTCTTGCATGTATGGGGGGAGGAACACATACTACCATACCAAAGGGAAAACCAGAGTACATACTAGAACCTTTTTCTGCCTTAATGGTTCAATCTATAGTACCTGCTACAATAAATAAACCCAGCAGGATTATATATAGTCACTGAGAGCCTTAACAACAGATTTCCTTGCTGCTGTTTTATTCTTAGGTTTTAAAAGTTTCAAGTGCTACCATGAAAAGTCTAAAAGACAGTATTTGAGGGTGATGTTGTTTGTATCTATTAAAAAGTTCCAATTCACTCTGATATGTTTGCAAGTGAAAAAAAAAAAATCTTTTTCCTCAGAGTGCCTGATGTATAACCTCGATCTGAAAACTGTACATCATTGTGTCTATTGCTAGTAAACAGCACAAAAAAGAAATTTCAGATTATTCACTGAAATATTTACTGACTTTGCTCTAAAACGTGAAAGATGAAATAGAAACTTGTTATATCGAATACAAGTCATAAACATGATACTGAAAATAGTCAGGAAGCAGACCCAATAAGTAAGTGGATGCCATTTTTATACTTATTTTTCAAAGTCAAATCAAATGTTAAGAATTCTTTTAATAGCCCTTATAGCATATTAGATATTTTTAAATGTCAAGCCACTGAAACTCATAAAATATATTTTAAAATAAGCATAATTTTATAAACTCTTAATACTGAACATATGTGTGACATTTATTTTATTTATTATTAACTTGGGCTTTAGTATCCTGCCTCTTGATTAGTTAAGACAAACACTGTCTTTACAATTAGAGTGTTATCTGAATATGGTCCCCTTGATCAGTTATTAATTTCTATATTTTTTCATAGTATCAACCTGTATTAAATTAATTTTTCAGTTATGACATTTAAACTAATTCTAGCAAAATAAATATTTATTAGACTCTAAATTTGACTTGATAAAGCAGTTAATTCTGTGTGGCAGCAGTTTAACAAACCTTTTTAATAGACACTAAGCCTTTCTCTTGTTTTAAGTGCTGTAAAGAACCTATCACGCAAAAATATAAAATGTAGATTAAAAGGTATGTATCAAACTTTATTGGGTCTGTTTATGACATTTCTTTGCCATTCCACACCTTGCTACAATCCACTTACTCACCAAGTGTTCTCCTGTGGGTTGAGAAAAGATCATAGTATTATCAAATTCATAGTTTAACTTATACCTAATATCTTGCCGAGTATTATACTCAATCTGGACCAAATATTCCTGTTAGTCTTTGAACTTTAATATAACCTTCTCTCCCTCACCCAAGAAACAAAGAACCTGCCTATCTAATGCATATATATCTCACATAATTATTATAGGCACAACTACCTGTTGTGTTTGGGTTCTTTTAGGAAATAGTCTGAAATGCTAGTTGCTTTATAGGCTAATGAATGTGTCAGTTTTCTTTCCATTCATTACTAAATTGCATCATAACTGTTCCTATTTGCCAATGCCCTAGTGATTACTGGGATAATGTTTTTCCGTATATAGTTAACTGGAATAAGTATTGTGGTCTCTAACTGATTTTGTGGCAGTGGTGAAAAATAACTTGTGTGCTGTGTATTTTGCAGCATAAGCCACCTCTAGGGAAGCTAACAGAGAAGGATTCTCCATCCAAAGGGCTGATTTATAGCTTAGCCAATTACCAGATTCACTGTTCACTGTCTCTGGTATAAATACAGAGCAGGCTGCTGGAGCAGATCTTGAAGACCTCAGAAAGGCCACAGAGCAGGACAATACAGGTACAAAGAACTTTCCATGAGTCTTCTTTGTTCTCTGACTGGTCCTTAAAGCAGGTGTGATAGAAGCTGTTCCTCACCTTTCAGATATGAACCCAACTTGTTATTTTGTAAACTGGATCATGTCCTGCTCAGTTCAATGCTGGTCCCATTCTCCCAACACTTTGTCTCATTTCTGCCATTATTGTAGTGTGACATTTCATTTCAGTGTTTGCAAACTACAGCCAAGATTCAACGAATTTTAATCTCTGATGTCCCATTGAAACTAAGAGCCAAATGTACTGTTTTGAGCCTAAATACTTTGTTGCATATGAATCACAGATTCAAGTACACTCAGATACATACGATAGCATAGTAATACTTGACCATGCTAGTACATAACTGGCCTTTTTGCCATATTTGTTGATGCAGCCATACTCAAAAGCACAATTCAAAATCTAGTGCCCATGAACAATGGTAGCTTCAACCAATTCATTTCCCACGTTGCTATATGCATGCTTACAGCTTAATCACATGAGTGCACAGGACTGTAGTTTAGAATGCTATCATGTAAACGTAGAGAAGTTCATAGCACAGCACTGTGAAGTGACAAGGTGTATTTAACATGAAATCAGAGATGGCTAAAAGTTCTAAAAAGAAATTTCATATAAAAATAAGAAGCTATTTGCAGGGAAGAGAAGAGTGACAGACTGTGTGGTAATGGGAGGCATTACCTTTTCATTCCGGCAGTTGTTTAGACCCATGTTATTCATGGAGGGCAATTTTCCATCAACACCATGAGGCTGCTGTTGCTGCTGCTGTTCCCTTTGGATTTGCTCTCTCATTTTTCGAGCCTCCTGAATGGCTTTCATTACTGTGTCCTGGTCCCCAAATAGGGCAGGTGAATTAAGACTGGAAAGGATATCTATAAACAGAAAACACATTTTATTTAGGTAACTATCCAAATTTGAATTGAGGGTAGAAACTCAGCTCTCATATTGTTAGAGCTGCACCCAACTAACATCTGAATAAGAGCAGTGGCAATTGTCTGTTTGAAGGCTGAATTACTCTACAAAAGTGATTGATAAGCCTGTGCACTCTTTTGCTGTTAGAAATACAACTGCTGAAATCTTGGTATAGTCTGATATGGAGGAATCTGAGCATTTTCATGGTCTCAAATATGTGTTTAAGACAAAAATATTCTGAAGTTTAAACTAGAAGCCTTTGAGATACTGAGAAAAATTAATAAAATGAACAAAGGAGAAATGAATCTTGTTTACTTGTCCATGAAAGTCGATGCCAATTTTAGAATTTCTTTACAGAGAGACCCATCACTCCAGACATTTAGCTTTCCATTTCATAAAGAACAGTCACAGTTACTTCTGCGGCACAAAGTTTGCTATCACCATAATATGAGTATAAACCTCTAAATCAGTAAAGAAAAAACAGCTTTCTTTATCACTTTAAACAGCAAGAAACTTTTAAACATGCCTTTAGAACCTCACACAAAGATCCCTGTTACATCTTAAAATGCATGCTAGGAGTGAAAATCATCACCCCACATACAGTTTCCGATTTGAGACCAAAATTATTTTGTGACTGTTTTTTGTTTCTGTGATGAAATTGTGATTCAGCTGTTCCTACATGGAAGTATTATCTATACTGCACATGGATAGATTTGTACATCTATATTCCAGCTGGGAAGTTTCGAGCAATCAAAGTTTGTGCATGACCTGTCTGACAAGCAAATGTCTTCAATACAAGCTCTGAATTTGTTAGAATTGCGTACTTGCTGACAGTCCACTATTTATAAAAATAAATAAAAGAGAAAAAAAAAAACCACCAAAAAAAGAGCCTCAAACAAACCCAAAACAACAATTAAAAAAACCAAATCAGGCCAAGACTTGGAATTCTCTTTCAAATATAATTTTCATATACTTTTGATTTCATGTAAGTCCAGCGGAGTAAAATACTGCAAATTCAACCTTGGAGGACCTTGAATTATTTCAAAATATACATGAATAAGATTAAGGGTTTCTCACACTTCATTCTAGGTACTGAATGGTTAATTTAATACTGCGTCCTAGCTGAAAAGAGATGCAAACTGTGATGCTTCAGAGGGAACTGTGATGCTTTCTGTCTGAATGAAGCACCCCTCTCCAAAATAAAAATAATGCATTAGAGAACTATCATTGCTCTTGCTGGGTAAAATTTCCAATGCTCTGAACTGTTTCAGCAACTAAGTTCCATTCTGGACCCTAGGCAAGTTGGGAACCATATTTGCATGGCTTTTAAAGAGACCTAGACTCTCAAATATCTAAATTTATTATACAAATGTAGCAAAAGCTCCTATGCTGCCTGCTGATTTTTGACAATGTTTCCCTGTCTTTTTTATAGTTAAGGACTGAGATAAAAAATTTTTATGCCTTTACATGAAAAATATTTACACCTTAGAGGCTGTCTGTTTTCTGTAGTCATTTCTCTGGAATGGTCTGCGACTTCAAACTGATATGCCACTTTCTAATGTTAGATAGTGCAGTGATAGCTGCAAATAAATTGACAGGTAAAATATCTAGCTATCTGCAGAAAGTATCTTTCAGACATCGTGAGGTTCCCAAGTGTTTGGGAATGGAAAAACCCCCCTAATTTTTATATATTTAATGTATGTATTTAACATATCTGTTCATTATTCACAAGTGTTTCTATATATTTTACAAGTACACTTGAGCTACAGATTGTGAATAAGTGGTCTGTAGTAAGTATTTAGTCACTGTTAAAATTTACTATTTGAACTTTAGGGCTGATCATCTACATTTTGCAGCTCTTGATTCTGTTTCTTGACTGGGTAAGGTAGTCTTCGTACATAGTTTTCAGACCAATTTTGTTTCAGCACTTAATAAGCTTAGAGAATCTTGAACATAGGTCAAAAATTCCCTACTTGCAACTAGATGAATTAACCAAATCTTGACAGATGGGTAAGCAAATTATAAAAACATGAACAAATAATAACATAAACTGGCTGAACTGAAAACTTTCTGTCTTTGTTTAAAAAAAGCCCCCAAACAAACCTCTTTTTCAGGTTTTGTATACACATCTTTATTTACTTAGTGCATATATTTGTATGCATGTGCATTTCTTACATTATATATTTATTTCCTGCATTTCTTGTAGATGTATATCACTGCCTCATTATTTTGGTTACTCTTGTGAAACCCTGACAATCAAGCGTTCTCTGAAAATCTTTCCTGTAATGTTTTTCTCAGTTTTAAAGAGAAATAATAGGCCCAAGTACCTACTTAATTCAGAAATGTGCTCAGGTTGAAATTTTGTGTGGAAAACTTGCCCATTTTGTCCTTTCCCCAGAACAGATTAGTTACCTAAAGAGGATCCTCTTCCCAGAGATCCACCAAGTGGGCTGGGGATGCCACTTTTATTCGTCACTGTCACTGGACTGCTTTTGCTAGCTGGGAAGAGATTCTGTGTTGGAGATGTTGGGGATTTGACAGGTTCAGCTGTTTTGGGTCGGGCTGAAAGATTCAGTGGCTGAGCTGCTTCATCCTGCAAGAGTTTAATGTAAATAATTATTAGGAAAAGACAAATGAACACATCATTTTATAAGCAGCAGTTACTTTAGTCCTCAAAGACAATACCACATTCTCCAGCAATAATAACAAAAGAAGCTAATTATCTGCCTCCTTTAAGATTCAACGAAAGGAAACCTCATTAATTTCTCTGTGCTATGCTTCTTATTTACATTAACTATGTGGCTGGATCATTCTTTTTGCCAAATTAAAATTTGAATTAGCTCACATTACAGCTTAATTTCCTAATGTGTTTTCAGAGATCTAAATTAACCTAGGGCATTTACAAAGAATTATTTAAAATTTCCAGCAGCTCAGTAATGCTTTTGCTTTGGTTCTATTTGAAAAGTTCCTGGCACTATAAAAATAAGTTATGTAGCTTATTTTTAAATGTATTAGAAACTAAGGAATCAGAAGTACTTCTATGAAAGAATCATTTGGAAACCCTGACAGTTCTTTGGCCCACATTTAGTGTTGCCACTAACTTATACATTCCATGCATCTTATTCAGAGTGCATGTTTTGTTTAGTAAAATAATCTATGCTGTTCCCTCATAATAGAAGAGAAGAATTTCACAGAATTCAAATTCCTTTACTTACTAGGATAATGATGACATATTATATGAATTTAAAAATATTTTTTATTTTCTAACTTTTCATTTTGTATATTTTACAATATCTTATTATTCAAATGTCATGTCTTTTGATGGATTTATGTAAAATCAAGAATCTTTTCCACAGAAATGCTATGCTTCTTCTCATTTGATACTTCTGTATTATTTCTGTATTCTGTAGTTATTTCTGCTGTATTCAATCTTTAGTGTATCTGTATGTTTTATTTTCATAAAGACAAGGAATATTTTTTAAAGATATGTAAATCTACTATCAGCACTTTTATATCTTTTGATACTTCTCATACGCAATTGTGGAAGGAATTCTCTCTGATATATATCTTGTTTCTGTGTTAGAAGAAAATTAGCCCATCTAAAAAAATATCTTAACTTTTGGAAGAAGACTCATTCAAGCAATTAATTTCTTTGATCAGTATAGACTTTCACAATGCAGCATTCTTCCCATTCTTTGAGCTTGTTCCTTCTGCTTATACATTAAGCAAGACAGAGCATTTGGAAAACTGTGAAATGGTGATTTTCTGTAATTAAAGAGCCCAGTAAGACAGATCTCTCTTTTAAAATATGCCCAGAGCAGAATTATGCTGGATATAAGAGAATATTGTTCATATTTTGAAACACTGCACTGATGACTTCAAAGCTTAGATTTTGTCAAAATGCAATAATACACCACATTATCTCATCTTTTCCATTCTCCTTACTGTCAAGCAGTGATTTAGCAAAGTACATGTGATCATACACAACACATTACACAAGAAACTGTAACAAACAGGTATTTATAATGCCATCATATCTCCAGCTTAAAAGTGCATGACATTTTAATTCTTCCTGACATTTCAGTATGCACAAATGCCCACACCTGTCTGGAGTTCAAGTGAGAGCAGAAACTCAAAGATATAAGGGACATAGTCCAATCTTGTTCTTTGTGGCCACGTTTACATGTGAGCTGTTTCCTTGCACAGATACAAAGCATCTTCAGCAAATTTCTTGGAGAGTTCAAAGTCCCATTCAGAATATGAAGTTTCCCAGACTAGGTATTGTGAATACGTGCATATATGAATCTATGCTGCCATGTTCAATTTTTAATAATTTTCCACCTAGTACTGATACTGATATGGAAAAAATACTCTAAACATGCACAGAACCTTTTTGTTTCTACTATACAGACAGAATTGTCACATCTACAAGGCAATTAAAATGCTGGAAAACACTCTGGTCACTGACTTAAGAAAAACTTATCTTTACTTTTAGAAAGATATGACTCCTGTAAAATAATTTCACTAGTTCTATAGGTAGCACATCTAGTTTATACAAACAACTGCTTAAAACCAGAGAAAAATACAGAGGATTTGTTAAGCAATGCACGACCATCAAAACTGTCACATCTTACAAAGGTAACAGTTTGGAATGACTGCATATAGGTACTGCTTTTATACTAATTATTTCTTCACTAGCCATTGGTATTTGTCCACACGAAGCATTTGCAATTTATTTTTAATATTTTCAATGCAACAGTGTGCTCAATAAAAAGAAGAATAAAATGCCTTCTCTTTTATTAACATATACTTC
>NW_008649907.1:226797-233061 GCF_000695815.1 Acanthisitta chloris | reverse complement strand
AGGGAAACCCCCAAGAATTTGCATGTGGTCAATTTTGTAATAGGACTCAGCTGGCCACAAACCTGGAATGGTATTGGCCTTGCTTCAAGGAGATATGTACTTGAATTTAACCAGGGAAAATTTTACTCATATAGTAAAGGTTTGGTTTGGTGTAGATCCATTTGGCTCAATCACTTACAAAATTACTTTTTCACATTAAAGTAGTCAGTAGTATATTCTCAATACCATAAATCATTGGTGTTAGGTATCACTATACTATGACAACTTTGCTGAAACAGTTGGGATTTGCTTTTGGTGGCTTCTGTATTGACCGTAACAAACTCTGCATATGTGGTAAATTTCCTTGACTGCTCTCAAGCCTGGCATTGGATTACAAGAGGTAAAATATTAGACTAATACACATCTACAGCTAAGTAAAGTGAATGCTTTGCTAAATAAATGTTATATCTGGCCATAATGGAATAGTTTTTATTTATTAGTACTCTCAGCCTAGCAAAAAAGTGTCATGGAAATTTATCTGCCCAGGCAGAAATATCTACTCACCCACACTTTACCATGATGATTGATGATAATGAAAAAATGAATGATATTTTACTCTCATGTCAAAAAAATGGAAAAAAAAAAAAAAAGAAAAAGAAATCCTCACCTCAAGTGAGTAAAATCTTCCCAGGCTGGTTTGAAGCTAAGGACTGTGTCCCTGTAAGGTGTTAGCAGCCAGGGAAAAAAATGCATTCCCTCTCCCTTCCCATTAAGTCACTATATGCTGTCTTTAGATCTACTTTAATAGTTCTGCATTTATAGCACTATCATTCAAATTGGTAAAACATCTGAACGTTGGTGGGGTTTTATAGTTTGAAGTAAATTGTTTCTGAGCATATTTG
Source organism: Acanthisitta chloris (assembly GCF_000695815.1). Lineage (NCBI taxonomy): Eukaryota > Metazoa > Chordata > Aves > Passeriformes > Acanthisittidae > Acanthisitta > Acanthisitta chloris. The sequence continues at coordinate 232,180 of NW_008649907.1, read as the reverse complement.
GTCTCATGAAATTCCAAACAACCACAGGAGAACACAGCAATAAAAGCCAGCCAGTTCCACCCAAAGGTACTAGCTGCACCGCAGATTTCACGGGGCGCACAATGTTCATTTCAGGCTGCTGGCAAATGCCATGTTGTAGCTGCCTGGTTCCAAGCAAGTGAGAAAAAGCAGGCACAAGCATTCAGCCATGGCGCAAAACCAACAAGGAGCAGCCTGGTTGTCAGCAGCTGTGTGAAATCAGCAAAAGTCAAATCAATCTGCAGCGACACAATGTTTTCCCTGGAGTCCTGACTTACATCTTATTTTTTCTGTAAGACTTTTCCAAAATTGTAGAATTAAGTGCAGCTAGAGATTTGCAAAATAATTAGAAGCTCTACAGTCTCCCTTTTAGCCTAACAATATAAGCTAGAACCACATTTTAAGGTACTCAAGAGTTCAATGTGAAACAATTCATGAAATGGACGCCGTTTATGCACGCTACTAGATTATGAACTGAAAGCTTGAAAATATCACATTTTACTGATGAATCTGTTGTGCTGCCTGTGGTAGAAAGAGGGACGCCTGGCATTTTTGGAAACAAGAAGTGAGTGCTTTCTCTTTCCTTTTCTATACTGATAATACACACTGAATATTTTATTTCAATATTGAAGAACTGTCATGTGCTTCTACTTCCAACCGTAACACAATTAAAAAGACCATTTGATTTCGCTGCCCTTTTCAAACACCAACTTTTGTCTTTACTGAAAAATACCTTCACTTGAGTTACCGGACTGGTCCCTCTCTTCTCATTTTTCATCCCAGTGGGTGAAAGTGCCCCTGTTGTGTTTGGTGGTTGTGGAGTAGATGGCATTTTGGCTCCAGGAGAAACTTGCATGCTTGCCAGCTGAGCTGCATACAGTTGCTGGAAGACAAGAAGATATAGATATATTCCTGCAAGATTCCTAAAAAATAAAGCTGTAAATGTACTTTTTTTTTCCTCTAGTGTTTCTTCTCTTAAAGGAATTATAGATCTTTTTCATCCCTCTCTTGTTTGGGGATTTTCCCTTCTTGCTATTTGCAAAAAGAGGGGGGAAAAAAGACTGGAAAACTCCCACACATCAATATCTTTTTTCTTAATTTGACTTTTGCTGACTTTTCTTGATTATTTTTTTTCCTTCTTGCTAATGATGCTCATGGTATTGAGCAAAAGGTTATGCTGTGCCTGAATATTAAAAACAAAAATGGTAAAATTACAAGGCTGTTTATGAAAAGGAGATATAAACCTCTGAGAAACAACAATACTCCAGGTCTTTCTGTTCTTGCCTGGAAAATACCCACCAACTCCAGATCTTCTACTGGGAGCTGACATATCAAAAGGCAATGTTGCATCTTCTCTAGACAGCAATGGAAGTTAAAATAGGCAACAGGATATATCTCCATCTCTGTGTATAGTGATATAAATTCTATAAATGCTAATTAGGAATCTAGGTCTTAAAAATTCCTGTAAATAGTGATGAATATAGAAAAATACCCTAATGGAAGTTTTCAAAAAGTTTAACTGAAATATATATAAAAGATTTTTAGATTAAAATAAATAATTTGTACCAATAAAAAGTGTTACTGAACAAAATCAATGAGACTTAATTTCTTTCCAGTGACCAAATTTAAACCTTCACCTTGAATTAGCATCATGAATAATTCTTCTACCATAAACAGGGAAGATCCTAATCCCTCTTCTACACATAGATCTATATAAACTTTGCCTTATTAGTGAGAAAAAAACCCAGGTGGTTCGTATGTAATTTCCAACATTACTATCATTCAGATGGACAAATAAAAAAAATTACAGTAATCAAAAGCAGACCTTTCAGCACATGTAATTAAATGAAAGCTTAATAAAGAATAATTTGCAAGAGCCAGATGTGCTTATGTCATAATTGTTGCTTTCTTTGGAACAATTTTTCTAATATAACGAGCCTCCACAGAAATGAAAGTTACACAATACTTTAAGCTCAGTTACTCAGTGGCTAGACAAATGTGTGAAGGAGGGGCAGAGTTACGACTCTGGGTGACAAATGAAAACTCTTGTTTGGTTGTTTCCTTCCACCCCTCTTCAATACCACACAGAGACTACAAAAGGGTCACAGATGAATGTTTGGAAATCAGTAATGTTTAAATATTTTGCCTAAGGTGCTAGTTTTTTTCCTATGCTAGAAGGAAAAAAATTGAAAATAGAAAAACTTCTAAGCTATTGGTGATGCCCTGAACAATGAAAATGAGGCCTTTTATACAACAGCAAGTAGTTTTCCCCTCTACTACTGGGATCTTATCCCTTTTAGCATATTCTTCAGGTCAGTATGCACTTGCTTAATAGAATAGTCTTCTTAAATGAGAGTAAAAAGTACATTTCACAAACTTCTGAAATCCTGCACATTCTCAGCTCAGAAATAATCAGGCACTGCACAATGAAAGAGGTGGTATGATAAACGTGAATACAATTTAAAGACAAAACTCCACAATTTTAAAGGCTTTCTCAGTGTTCTGTGCTTTGTTAATACTTTTTCCTTTTATTTTTTAAAATTAGAAACCTATTTGACACCTTCAACTATCTGGAGATGACTTATAAGTTACTAAAAGCACACTAAAACTCCAGTACTGATTGTAGTGTGTAGTGCACTTTCAAGAGTATGAAAGGAGTTCTGTGTAAAAAGAAACCCAGGTTCACCAAATAAAGTTCAAAATAATTTACTTCTCCCTTCTCAGGTAAGCCATCAGAGCAAAAATGTGGGGTATAAGCTATTCTTTCTACAATATTCCATTTTTCTCAGAAGATAAAACTTGATAGTTATTGTGTGGTGGGTGGTTGCCCAGCCACAGCCTCTCCCTCCCTCCCCCACTTCAATAGAACAGGGGGGAAAATAAGATGGAAAAGCTCATGGGCCAAGATAAAGACAGGGACATCCCTTACCTGTTACCATCATAGGCAAAACAGACATGGCTTGGGGAGAATTAATTTTATTTACTCCCAATTACAAAAGAGTCGGCTGGTGAGAAACAGAGATAAATAAGATCCATTCCCTGCCATTTGCCCAGTTTCTGCTTCAGTCCTTTATTGCTGATTCCTCCACCTCTTCTCTCTCCAGCCTCAATGCCAACAGGGCTTTTCCTTGCGCTGTGTCCCTCATTCCTCACTGCCTGTGTGACATTTCGCCCTTTCTGGAGTACATTTTCACAGAGTTGCCACCAGCTCGGCTGTCAGGCTCTGCAGTGCCCTGTGGTGGGGCCACTGTGGAGTCACCTCCCCTCCTGACCCCACAGCCCACCCATGGCCAGCACCTGGGCACCTCCCTGAGCATGCACAGCAAGAGGAGCTTGTAGCCCAATCACTTTTGAGAAATAAGCACAGGTGTGTTTATCATCTCTAAAAGCTGCAGCCCAAGTGCAGCTGTATCTTGACCAGATATCTCAAGATTAACACAAAGATAAAGACACATGACACTAGTCAGGGCAGGACTTGTCAGTGACCTGATACCTGAGTCCCATCAGGACTGGCAACTGAAACACCCACAGCATTTTAAGGGTCACAGAGATAACATCAAGAAAAGTGGGCTGTTCTAGTGACTATCTAGGAAGCTGTTTGATTTTGGAAATGCAAACTAGAAAAGTAGAATAAAATTAGAATTTTTCACCAATCCCCTCCCAGGGTGTTGAGGGCTGTATTGGCTGTACTGCAAGTCCTGTCAGGATGAGATGTTTTTAAAGAAAGACAGCGAATAAAAGAATTTTTGTCATTTAAATATGTCCGTGTATGTATAATTTATGACTGGGTTATTCCAAGGTCTTAGTACTGGCTTTAGCCTGGCATTTCTATAAATTTATTTTACAACATAAAAGCAAATGTAAAAATAAGTAATAGTAATTAGCTTTCTGTTTTGCTTAAAACAAAGCTGTTCTACGAATGAGTACAAGTCTTGCAAGAATTCACACCAGTGCTAGCAACATTGCTGTGTGGACTGGGAGGCTGTATAACTTTTAATTACCAGTTTGTATGGGGAGCTAGCCAGTCTGGAAAAATATGTGCATGCCACCATTGCAGAGATAAAATGGATATTTTTGCAAATACCACTGCTGTGGCTCAAAATGGCAATTTAGGACCTCACATTGAGATGGTCAGGTTGTGAAGCTTTTATTTGCAAGATTAAGAAGAGGAATAAAACCCAAACATTGAATGAATGTTGATTGTTAGCTTTTAAGGCTCAAAAGCAAAAGTTTCAATGGAATTTTTTCAATTGAAATTCTAACCTATCAAGTATTTTACTACTGAGGAAAAAATAATACTATCTCAAACACTGAAACATATCTTCTTTTTGATCTGTATCTATCACATAAAGAGAGAGCAACTCTTGTGCTAATCACTGACTCAGAAGGCTCTTGATTACAAATTATATATTCAAAACCATCAAGTATTCATGATTGTTCTAAGAAGCCTTAAAAATGTATAGCCTGGTGGTTGTTTTTTTTAAGAGGTCACTAAGTTAGATTCTTACAACCCGGTTTCCAGCATATAAATATAAGTAGTGCTGATTTTGAGCTATTGAGTGCTTCTGAATAGTTAACAATTTTGAAAACCAGCTTACTTAAGGTACCTGAGCAAGGATGTGGCTTTACAGTTTTCAGAAGCAGGTTTCTTCTAATGTCACGATTTGACACTGAAGAGTGGGATTTTGAAATGCCACAGATCTCAAGGCAATGGCAAGTGAAGTCTCATATTTAGGCTCCTATGAACATACAGGCTTAGGGACTTCACCACTTGTTACTGAAACTCTATTCCAGCTGTAATCAACTAAATATCCAGTGGAATTTATGAAAGTTGGGGGTCACTATGAGTCTGAATGATGCTAACCTACTTCTAAAAAAGTTCAGACAAGTGGGAAAGTGCTGTGCTCAGCATGTGTACAGCACAACCCAAGTGCATACTGATTTTTTTACCTGGAAACAGCAAGAGTTCACACTAAGTAAGCCTTTGTTATAGCTTTGCGCTACCATTCCAGAATTGAACAATGAACAAAAATAATAATCCAGAGGTGATGGTGTGGTTTTCTGCTTCAGAAATTGCCTGTGGAATTTTATGAATTATTTCCATTTCACTTTTCTTACAAGTAGCATCCATGATCTAAAATTTGTCTAAGAAGCTATGAACTAATAATGGGGCGTCTTGACTGATCCAAATGTTGCAAGTTTCACAATGCCTTTGTGAGATATTTTCATGACACAGAAGAATAACTGCCTTCACTGCCAATGCTCTTTCATGCCTTGCCAGGAGACAAAGGCCTGAGGCTCACACATCGTTCTCAAAAGCTTCAACATTTTTTCAACTAGTTTTTTCAAATAGCTTTTAATAATC
>NW_008649907.1:210700-226632 GCF_000695815.1 Acanthisitta chloris | reverse complement strand
GGAATATTCATACTTATCTCTCAGGCTGCATCATCTATGTCTAAAAGAATGAATAAAAGTGAAGAATTTTGAGAATCAAATGTTACAGAAATGGCACATGGTGAGGAAAATAGAATGGGTCTTAAACTGGCACAGTTAAGGGAGGCTTGCACTGACACCTTGTTATACTTTGTGACAGGCTGTTTTACCACATACCAAAGAATTAGGATTGTCATAGAATCATAGAATTGTTAAATTTGAAAAGGCCTCTAAGAGCATCTAGTCCAACTCTTAACCTTGTACTATTGTGTCACCACTAAATCATGTCCCCAGGTGCCATAGCTTGTCAATGACAGGCCCTTTGCAAACAGTTTATTTTGAGAAGATTCTTCAATACAGAGAAAGTGATCAACTGCTGCACAGAAGACAGTTTCTTTGGATGTATGACCTCTAGGAAGAAATGGAGGTAGCAGTTGCACTCATACATAGAGAAACAAAAAGGCATGGGCTAGAGACACTTCAGCTGTCTGTATGGTGAGAGAGTATTGGCTCACAGCAGTGAGGATATAATTTAGATGTTATTCTTTGCAACTGAATTTTGAAGAAACTATAGTAAAGCCATATGTGAAATATGGAGATAAGAAGGAGAGTGTTTGCAATATACAGTGTAGCAGATAATCGAAGTGTGGATGATGAGGGCTGGCCTAGCATGGTAAGTTGCAATGGGTGTATTTCGAAGATGCATCACAAAGAATTTCAGTAGAAGGTGGCTGAATTGAAGGAGAAAAAAAGGATCTGTTCTAAAACTTTTACCCTTTTTTTTCTTTACCCAGAAAAAATGCTAAATTTTATGAGCCCTGATTAATTCTAAAGTCTTTCATTACTAAAAATGGAAGTCCTATGTTACATCTTCAACAAATACATTTGCTACAGTAAATGAAACCGAACAATAAAACTACTGAGAATCAAGTGAGAATCCTTATTTGTCAGCATTTTAAATGAATTGTGTGAAGCTGAAATATCTTATTTATAGAGATGAAAGTTCAGCTATTTAGACAATGAGCAATTTGGTTTCTAAAGATGAAAAACTCTAAGGAGTGACTGCAAGTGCTGTTGAAATCCTGCACTACAAGAGGTAATGCAGTTATTTTTTCCATAGTATATTTAGTAAGCAGTGTTGCAAAGCTATAATTCCAGAATTTTCCTTCCGAGTACATAACACGCAATAATAATACATAGAGCTGTCTGATGACAAAGGGGTTTCACAAGCTCACCAAAACCAGCAACAATTTTGCTATTTCCAGCACACATTTCTGAAAAGAAGCTACTGAAAACAAAAAAAAAATAATAAATCACACCTTGTGGGACTGATTATTTTTAATTATTGGTGCAGTGTTTAAAAGAATCTTGGTTTCAAACAGATTAAAGGAGAGACTCTGTCTGAAAGCACTTTTCTTCTGTTTGGAGGAAGAATAGATTAGTATTCCCACCCCTGGTTTGGGTGTCATACATAATAACTATGGAAATAAAGGTTAAGTGCTGACCTGATCCTGATGTCACTGGCATAACCCTCAGCAGTTCAGGAAAGGTAAACTTTACAAAAAGCAGTGTAGAAGCATAAATGCCCTACTCCAAAATTTCAGAGACATCTTAATCTAAGTGCTAGAACTGTTTCTAATGTAATGTTAATTGTGCTACTTCCTTCCCATTTTTGTATATAAATGTCATTTTTGTATTGGCATGTCTTTTGCACCAAATACATTCTGTGCAGTTTGCATCAAGTATGTTCAGTGCAGTTAACACTGCAGTTGAGACCTCTATTGTAGCACCAAGGTAAGAAACGGGGTTATAGGCTTATGTATATATATTAACATTTATCTTACATATATTTAAATAGTAATAATGAAAAAAAAATAAGTGCATACAGTTGCTTTTCTCTTTGTTTTAAGATGATTTGCATCATCTTAAAGGTGTAGAACCTTACAGTGTGATGTAGGTTAACTGAGAATGACATCCAGAAACTCAAGACAGCCTAAGTAACTCATCAGCAGCTTAACCATGTGACAAACCCAGGGGCAACTCAAAGGCAGCTACTGCCTTTGGAGTCTGCCAAGAAGCCAGATGCCATCACCAGAAAAACACCTTCCAAGGCTCAGCATCTGTGTCCTAGCAGTGCTCTCCACACAAAACAAGAAGAAGGAAGAGAAAAAAAAAGAAGGAAAGGTACATATAATATTGTTAAAGAAATGTACATACACATGAAAGCAATCCTTATCTGAATTTTAAAAATCTAAAACTTGGAAAATCAAAGCTTATGCTGACAAAAGCAAGATCCCTTCAAATCAATAGACTGAATACTTTTATGCTAAAAGTGTATATTTCCTTTTGTTTTTCTTACCTGTTAAAACAGTGTATTTTATAAATTTATTTTGATGAAATTTGGATGTCTCAGTGCCATTTTCTCAGTTTTTCTAAGAAAAGAGCTAACAAATCAATATAAAGTGAGTTTTACAGATCTGCTGGGACTGTGGGCCAGACCCATCTCTCATTTTCACATGTGCCACCACACAACTAATAAATAGTATCTTACTATGTAAGAAGCCACAAGTATGCAACATCGACTTGCCTCATAATTTTATGCTAAATAACTGACAACTATTTGGCTTTACATGAGCATATCTGAAAGGGCATTGATCAAGTATAGCTACATGAAATTGAAATACAAATTAGGGAAAAAGTGTTTCATTTAGAAACATGATAAATAACAAGCAATAATATACTGCAAATACTTAATTTTCTCTGCAGAATCCAAGTGTCATAATATATGTACATTTTCCTTGCAATAATATCATTCTTTCCTTTTCCCTGTTTGAATGTGGACATAATATTCAGATTTTAAAGACCTGTATATCACCCTACTGCAGAGTTTGCTCATCATGACAGACTGTGAATATTCTCTACATCTTACAACACACCAAATACCTTTGCAAAAAAGGCATCAAGGTGCAACACAAACAGGCAGCTAATGAATTATCATAACTAATGTCATAATAACAAAGATTGTTGCAGTGATTATTTATCCGCTTGCAGACTAATGTGCTCTCAGATTTATTCAAACCCAATATATGCAAACAAACTAACTGTATTTGTGAAAATACAAATAATACATTTTGTAGTCACAGATGAAGTTAGAAGCCTTCAGGTTTCCCTATGCTTTCAGGTGTGCAACTACTGAAAAAAATTCTTCCTCAGGTAAAATAATGTTTTTACCAGTTAGTCATATTCATTCACTTCATTTACTTTGGAACTGCTAGCAACAGTAATTTCAGTGTCTGTCAGCTGCTATTCTATATATTGTCAAGCAAAATTTTTATGTGGCCCTAAATTCCACCCCATTCCTTTGGCCCTAAATTCCACTCAATTCCTGTCTCCATAGGAGATACACAAACCTGCATTGCTTCACTCTCAAGCTGCAAAGTAACAGTTACCTAATTTCACCACCGAGTGTCTGCTGCTTCCAACTCCTTTTGTGAATCAAAAATTCATTGTACTGGTTCAGAAAAAGAAAAATCAGTCTCCTCTTCCTACTGCCCTGCTGTGGCTAATGACCAGCCCATACTGAAAATAAAAGAATCTCTCAACATTTCAGATACTGCAGCTTGTATTGTTGTAGTACTGCAAAATAACAGCTTTATTTTGTTAAAAGGGCCTAACTTTAAGTGGACCATGGAATATTTATGGCTCTCAGTAGTCCTTTGAAAGAGTTATCTTATGTTTTTATGCCGATCATGGGTCAGAGGTTCAAATCAGCACTTCTTTCTGTCACTCCTTATATGTTTTACTATAATTTACAGCTCAGCAAGAGGACTCATAAAACAAAAGTGTCTATTTTACTTCAGCAACTAATTCTAGCTAATCAAAGCTTTCCAGCAAAACAACCCAGCATGAAACTCTGCGTGGAAAATATGCAGAGAACAAAGCGTTTTGTCAAATAACACATCTCATGATGTAAACACATATGTCTCTTATAGGAAATTTTATCGCTTCCACATTATCGGCACACAAAAGGAGCATTCTTGTCGCAGACCTGGTGCGACTGTGGAGCCATCGTCATTGGAAACAAGAGCCTGATTAGGTTCCCACACAGATATGAATAGAATTTCTTTTTTTGGTGTAATGCTGCCTTTCTTATTTCTTAAACAGACTAGTAATTGTGGCTGTAAAAACAGTGAATTGTGTTTGGACGACATTTGTTTCTTCATATTTTTTTTAGCTACCCAATGACACCAATTATCCCATATGGCTGTCCTCTTCTGGAAAGTCTGAGTTAATCCACAGCTGTGAAGATGAAGATGCACCCAGCAGGCTCTAAATCTGGTGGGTCTCTTGTCTGTTAATAAAGTCCACAGTCTGCTGGACAGATGTTAAGAGGATCTGTTAAATAAGTCAGTGACAAAGACCCAGACTTCTGCTGAGGAAAAAAATTAGCAAAGCTGTAGCTATTCTTTATAATTTTTCATTTCTTGCTTCAGCTTTTGGGGAGGAAAATTTTTGTTACTTCATAGAGGAGTCCCACAGCACATATAATAGGCCCTGATCAAAATACAAATGGACTAAATGATCACATTGGCATGTGTTCTGAAGAAATGATAGATCTTTTTGTCCTTGGCTTCTTCTTGCATGCCGTGGTTTCTGCTCTATTATCTTAAGTTCAGGTTCATTCACCACCTTATGGGGGGAACCTGAGTAGGTATTGTCAGCTATAAAATACCTACTTAAATTTTTAATGTAATGGGAATTGTAAACTAAAGGTGAATTTTTTTTGTTAAAAGTTATTAACATTACCTATTATTAAATAAAGGGATTACAGATAATACTTTCCATCCCCAAGGCTCACAGTGATGGTAGGGGAGGTAGAGATGGGGGTAGGAGGGAGAGCGAAAAAAAATATGGAAAAAATGTGAAATGAGAAGATACCTGCAGCAAGATCCATGTTTAGAGCCTTACTCATTTTCCCCTATCCCCACCTGTTTCTCATCATGACCTGACAGCACAGACATACAACTGCAATGTCTCTCTCAGTTACAGTCATGTAAATTTGGAGAAATGCTACGGAGCTAAAATATATGCACCAGTGCAATAAAGAACTAACTTGCCTTCAGGCACATGTGCATTAAGGTGCTCTTAAGATCACTTCTGTTTCTTTTGCAAACTGTATTTCTTGTTCTTTTGACCTCATCCTCCTTTGATGTAATGAAGTAGAAATGACCATCAAAACAGCTCACTCTGCTTTGCTGCCTAATACAGGAACTCTCATGTAGGCATAATTCCTGAGATCATGCCCCTTAGAAATCAAATGGCTTTGATTTCATTGAACTATGACAATTAAATACAATCTCTCAACAACTGCCTGTTCACAACCTGTTTACTGTAAAGCTGTGGGCAAAGCCAAGAAAGAATGTTTAGAGCTCAAATAAATTATCAATCACTGCAAGTAGCTAAGACAGTGTATATAATTTGGCACCTGGCTGTTGCCGATGTAATATTGTGTTTGTTTCCCCTTAGGAAGTAAAGCTGCTGGTTTATTAGTTTTACAGTACCTTGACAAGTTTCCAAGATATAATGTCACCCCATCACCCTATGAGACTGCTGGGAATTTTTAATGAGACAGCATCAAAATCGTGAAAGAAAAGTTTACTCTCTGCAAAAAACATTAATTCAAAAATATATCCTAAAAAGTTTACACAATTAAAGTTCAGACAGTGCATTAGATCTCTTATATCACCACATAATAGATGCAATGTTGTGTCTGTTGAAAGAAAATAATTACCCAGCTCACAGTGCCAGAGTTTGTGATATTGAAATGAGACTTCCAATTGTTTCCAATGTCAAAAATCTAACCCTGTAAAGTGTAGGTACTGGTTCTCAGTCCCCCAGAGAGAAAACTGTATTTTTACCATGTCAGAAAAGAACAAAAGGCAAGCCAAAATCTGACCGGGGAAGAGAGTAACAGGTGCCAAAAAACCAAACCAAACCAAAATATATTTAAAAAATCAAAGCCTTCTGTAGCAAATATGAAACTCTTGCTTTCTGAAGAACAATTCCCTTGTGAAGCCACTGACTGGAAGGAGAGGCAAAATTCCTCACTGACTTGGCGGCCATGTCTCACCTCATTTCACTCTTGATTTTTTTCCCCTTTCCAAACAGACTGAGTGTTGGTCTTCTGAGAATATGATGCTAAACCACTTTTCCTGTAGAGTTTTTAAACTGGGCCTCTGAGAAAGGGTTTGATACAATTCAATGACTGAAGTAATACCTTTGTCCATCTGAGCATTAAATGGCCCATTGAAATACAGCTTAGTTAGAAAGAATTTCAGTAAATGGTGCTTTCTAATTTATTTTTTTTATTATTATTATTCCTCTCCCAACAGATTACAGTCTGGATCTGAAAATGCAGTTCAATCACTTTTGGTTGCCTCTCAGGTCAGGCCTTTAGCCAGTGTTAATTAAATATAACCCCTTTAGAATACTGGAGGTTAAATGAGAGCAACAAACTGGTCTTCTTCAAAATATTACCTCATGTTCTCCAAAACAGCTGTAATCTGTTAGGGAGAGCCCTCATTTAAACACACTGGTCTTAACAATGAAAATTTCTTGGGAGCAGAGGGGGCATCAATGCCAAATGCTATTTTATCCAAGAGCTAGTAATCACAAAACATTAAATACCTATTTCCAGGCAATATACCATGTCTATTGTGTTTAAATAACACACATCATAAAGGAAAGTGCTGCAGCAGACAATTTAGGCTGTAGCAGCATATACAACAGAATTTTCAACTTGATAAAGTGAAACTATAAAGAATCAATGCATAAGTCAGACAACTTCCATACCTAATATTCTTCCCTGCAGCTATTAGAAGTTTATGTTTTTGTCTCTAGTAGGCATGAACATTAGTACACCTTCAATTTTATGTCTCCAGTCACATTTTGTAGTCTGTTCCATACAATTCGACCAGAGCATGAAATTGGAAAATAGCTGAAATTGTCTTTTTTTCATCTTAATGATTTTAAATGAAAAAGGGAATATTTTTTTGTGTAAGTTATTTGTTTACTGCTTTGTAAAAACTTTCCTAAAGTATTCATAATAATTTTGCTATTAAATTAGCTGAAAGCAAGCTTTTTAATACATGGTAATTAGTCTTGTCTTTCTGAACATGACTTTACTGTAAATACTCCTCCTTGACTATCCCTTTGTCCCAAGATTCCTTAGAAGAACGCAACCAAGCGATAATTCAGCATTATTGCTGCTTCAGTGCACTAATCGCTTAAAGAGCAGCAAGGACCCTATGTTTACTGCCACAAGGCTCCTACAGCCTCCCGGCCTAAGGCAGACTTCCCAGCCCAGCAGCATCCAGATGTCAAGAGGAATATCCAGGTCCTGATGCAGCATGCTGCTCCATTCCAGTATGGCCTAAACATCTGTTTCATCTGCTGGCGTACAACCTGCTGAATACACTGAGACTGCTGCACGAAGTAGGGAATTGAATGAGGGAGTGAAATACTGCAGTGGCACAGCTGAGTGTACATATCACTAAAAAACACTATACAGGTACAAAAATTGATATGAAATGCTTGGAACCCCAAGATTGGACTTTGATAACTTGCTGTCTTAAATGGAGCTCTCCAGACTGGAAATCTAGACAAACAGCATGAAGGACAGTGTGAGATTTTTTTTTTTAAAAAAAGCCCCTTTCTACACAATTTATGCTTACCATTTTTTCTCTTAATGGGGGAACAGCCCATAACACATTAGCTTCTCATCTTACTAATCTTACTCTGGTGTAATTCTTTAGAGTGTAAGAAAAGAACAAAAGAAGAAAAAGCACAAAACGTAACAAAAAGTGCTTGCTGTGGTTATAGCAACTGCTCTTTGTAAAAAATAAAACCACAAAAACCCCACAACAGACAAAAACAAGCAAACAAACAATAAACCCCACAAAACAAAACAAGCTTCAAAATGAGATGAACCTAGGCATCTCTTACATATTTATAATGTCCTATAGATAGTAACTCAGAAGCTCTGAAACAATAAGCATCTTTTGTCTAAAAGATACAAGTATGTAAACATTGACATATTATCTTGAGGCATGACAAAAACAGCAAACATTTTCGTTGATCTAGATTAAGTTCTGACAAGGAATAAAGGAGTGCTAACTGTTCTCATCTCTTCCACTTTGTGTATCTATTCTCTTGTACTTTAGCTAGAGACTATAATGGAGTAGTTGCCTGCTCCCATGCAAATTCTTTGAGTTGTTTATGAAAGCAAGATCAAAGCCCCAACTGAGAGTGCTTGTTTTTTCACTATATTTTTTTTCTCAAGAGGAGGACCTAATGAGAAGCTGTTAAACAAGGAGTCTTGCTCCATGCTTGCAGAGCAGGAGCACTCTCACAATGCAACCTCCTGGTTTACCCTTTTCTCTGGCCAGCCTAGGGACATGGCTCACCCCTGTGTGCCAGGGAACAGGAGCACAGACGGCAGGAGGGACTAAATATTTTGTGCTCCACCTCTGCATGGGGTGAGCACCTGTACCCAGAAAGGAGGAATCATCCCTCAGACCTTCCATTTACATACACCCACCCTCTGTGAACCTGAACAAGTCACCATTTCCTTTGTGCTTCTCACAAAATGCACACACTGCTGCTGCATTACTACAGCATCTGAACTAGGTATATCTGAATACAACCATAAAGCATTCCTAGTAAAGATTAAATGTGAGCATCAACACAATTTGCTGTTTAATAAAATATTGTAAATATCAAGAAAGAAAGAGAGTGTTAAATCTTCATCAAATCTCTGTAGTCATTTCCTCTGCAGGAATATAGCAGAAACGTCAGTAAAATCTTTCTCTTAAGCACAAAGATTTGCATTCTTTCATTTAATGCTGTCAGATTACTGATATGCTACTTTTTGATCACAATTCTCCTGTTATTTACCCTGCAGAGGCAAAAAATACAATGGCCTTATGTTTTTGGTTCTGCAAGATTATATATTGTACCAAACAGCTTGGAAATTCACAAAAGTCTTTAATATTCTTATGATTTTACAAAATAACTGTGACACACTCTGCTTAAAACTATTATGTATTTGATATGGAAGGAGACAGGTAAATAAGCCTAAATACCTTTGGTAGAAAGCCAGTCACAACAAAGGACGACTGCTATTTGCTTGGAAAAGTAACTTTGAATTTCCAGTGGATAGTTTCATTCAAGAAAAGTGAGAAAAGTTGAACATAAATCTGTATGTGGTTTTTCTATGTTTGCTACTATTAGAATTTTGCAATGGCATTGTTATGGCATAAATTCTACCTCATCAAAATTGTAGATAGCACTAATGTTAACAGACTAACATGCTCACCTAGGAAAGCAAGCAAGGACCAGGTAGCATGGCTCCAAAGACACCTGCAAATAAAGGCTCTAGTGTTTTAAACTCCTCTTGTATCTAAGGAAAGTGAATAAGCAGTGCTTCTTTAAAATAAAAATATAACCGGATCTATGAGGAAAATATAAAAATATAACCAGATGGTTGCATTGGAGAGGTGGAGAGGAGGTTTTCTTCATTCACTTATTCTATCATAATGTTACCTTCTCTGGTGACACTGTAAATCAAATAATTTATAGAATTAATTTTAAATGTTTCTTGTATTCTTTTTCAATCTCTTCCCAAAAAAAAATCAGGTTTTTATTCCTTACTGTTAATATAAAGTATTTTTAACGATAAATTTGAGAGGTCTATATGAAGAGCAGTTAACTCTCAAATTCAGACAGTTTCATGCACTTTATGTGTTCTGCACTCAAGCTAGTGTAAAAAGAAGAAACTGCTTAAAGAGGACTCCTGTGATAAGGGAAATAAAATTATATGATTGAAAAGCAATTAATTACAGTAAGTTGGCTGAAAGGATGATAGCTATCAAAGCTTATCAAATTTTGCATTTCAGAATTTCAGATATTTATTTTAAAAAGTGTTAACACATAGATGCGTTTTGTGAGAGAAGTCAGGAGTTTCATTCAGTCCTGTGTCAGCAGGATTACAAGCAATTATGAGTAACTGCTTGTTGAGCTGTGTGAAATGAGTTGGTGAATGAGTCTCCTAGTAAGCACATGTCCATATCACTGGCACGATTGCCAGAAATGCAGACAATCTTAGTTGAAGGGGTCTAAAAACATAATTATTCTCCTAATCCTACAGGGGATTAAATCAATCCAGGACAGAAGATGGTTGTGCAATTGCTGCTTCTAGTGTACACCTAGGTTTGTTAACCTGGCAGCAGACAGGAAAACCAAGGCAAAAGTAAGAAAAAGGAAATCAGGGCATGGAAAAAATAAGTAGCAGTAAGTCTTCTCTAGAAATATTTCATAGGATCTGGGATAGGCTGGTGGGTTCTTTCACTCTCTGACCATCCAGATGGAGAAATTGTCAAATGTAAAGATTGCAGTATTCCCCTGTGTAGAACTGCACAGACAAAAAACAAGAAAACTGAATGTTCATTTACCCCTGTTAAGCATACTGAGAGACAAAAGCACTACAATTAAATTTCTACAAGCTCCCATGACAGAATAATGAGACACCATCGCAACACTCAATGGATGCAAGTCAGGAAAAAGGAAGAGGTCTGTTTAAGCTACCTCTCTCCATTCCTGTGTCTTGATCCCCACCTTGTGAGAAGATTCCAAGGCAGCTCTACATTTAGAAGCTGAACATTTAAAAGTGCTGCTTGGGATTGGGAGCCACAGTGTTTTTCTACTTTTATAAAAGACAGTTCATATGGTAGCTCACTGCCATTCTATTATTTTCCCTAGCAAAAATGGACAGAAGACAGGGATATAATAAATGTATACTGGCTCTACTGATCAGGAGAAGCTTTATCAGTCAGCTGGGGCACATCTCGGAAAAAAAAAAAGTCACTCGAGTGTATCTCTAGCATCCCATTCAATTAACATATCATTAAAAATGGTTTGTCCCTGTTCAGCCTGCTGCGTTACCTGATAAGTCAACATAGTTAAAATGTATATTTAAATGCAGAAAACAGTAATGTTTTCTTCATAAAGCAGAAGAAAAAGCCCAGTTAACAGGTATTTAAAAGCATTAGAAATAATTATGCTTTACAGGCTGCTTAGCAGATCTCTCACATTGATCTTTTACTGTATATTTTTAAATTTCATGTACTTTCAAGGAAAATGAAATAATTTCCTTGAAGGATGTACACACCAAATTATGCAAAACATATTCAAATGGGCTTAAAAAGAAACCTCTAAAAATTCACATTTGCACCTCAAAACCAGGTCACTGGGAACTTACTGTTACAAATTCATTGGAACCTTATGTATTTTACACAAGCAAATGTGAATTTGGCATAAGATTGCTATGCTTTTTGAACTGCAATGGGTGTGATGATACTTTTGCAACAGTGCTGAGACCAGGATAAATAGGTTATGAGGCTTGATCTTAGCTCTCCTCGAGGTGTAGAAGACTGTAGCAGAAGAGATGGTCTGTACTGGACAAATTGCTATGGAGAGTTCACAGATCTGTTATTTGATAATGCAGCAAACTAGTTAAAATCTGGTGACTTGTTCTGTTTCTAGTGTGTAGGACACATTCAACTTCTTTGAAAGGACTTTACCTCTTTGATTTCTCACTTCGCTTCTGAAAATGCCAGTGGACCTGACAACACACTCTCACTATTCCTACACCTGAAATATTTTTTTGTTTTCATGCTTAGCTATTTGCTCTAATTCATACACAACACCAAAATACATGCCCTATTATGCTGACTTCAATAGATTTTGTGAATGATTCAAGTCTCAAAGAATCCCTTGATACTGACATTTAAGCATGATATGTTTTCTTCTTCTACCCCTTAAGATGCTCCTCCCTCCAGTCTCTTTTTTCAGGACTGCCATGCAAGCCTTCTGGTGTGCCTTCAGCCATATGTAGCCTTCATGCTGAGTCTTAAGAATAGACAGATGATTCCAATACTTTCTGTGAGTTAGGACACTTTTCTAGCTTCTCAATCATATGGATTCTAAAAACATCACAGACCAAACACATTTTAGACAAGTAGGGTGTTGGAGGCCATATAATTCCTATTTCATCATCCATAAAGAGTCTTCTATTTGGTGATAGTAATATCTACACACTGGTTTTATCTTGTCTTCTACGAATTTCCCTTTATTTTTGAACTGGGTCAGTGGGAGGGCATATGGTCTTATAATTAAAGGCCCTCAGAAAGGAGGCAGGTGATAATATCTTTCTGCTTCCTTTGAGTGTGCCTGTGGGTGTTTCTTTACACCTAGAAGCTCTCATGCAACCAACATTATTCTTAGAATTAGTTCAGATGAAAGGTGAGTTATTAAGTTTTCTTTTTCTGTAGCAATTAATCAGGAATTATGATACTGAAGTGTATTATTTTCCTTTGTGTATAAACTGGACTTAAAAGACATTTTTGTCTTTAATCTGATTGCTGCTAAGTTCCTAAATAACCAAATATGTTAACACCTTCACAGGAAAAAATCCTTCATGTTTATAATTTGTAGTCAAATTAAGCAGCTTACTCTATGGTTATCAGAAGTATAATAAAATTCCAGAAACATATTCACTTGCAGCTAATTCCTGTAAGGCATACACCATATACATTTCTAGAAAGCTTGAAGGTATCCAGCTGCCAGCTCAGAGTATGCCTCACAGTCAGCCTATTCCCCAAAGGGATGCCACAGTTTTAAAAGAGCTTTAAAAAACGTGCTCATCCCCTGATGGCACTCTGTAGTACTGGTGCCTCTGGTGCTCTGTCAGTAAAAGCAGCAGTAACTTATTTGCTTCTTTCTGGCTTCTGAGTGAATACATACTCCAGGGAGGGAGCTTTGCAAAGCACAATGATTTTAAAATAGAGTCTGGGCTTACAGTGAGGGGCAGCCAGTGGTTAAGGCAGCAAGAACATCTTGTTGATGCTGGGGGCTCAGCCTCTTCCAGTCACTTGGGCTCGAGCTTCTGCCCTGATATAGACTGAAGAGACACAGGAAACCTCCTGCAATCCAGGCTATGAGGGTGATATCTTTTTAAACATACACGTTTCCTGCTAAGTGAGTTGATGTCTCTGCCATTTATGATCTCCATGGTAAATTCTCCCTGGAGCAGAGCATATGGGCCTGGAAGGCAGCTGTCCTGCTTGGTAAAATCTAAAGGTGCAAAAGGTAGGAATTATGCCAGGACCCTGATCCCTAGCTGCCAGATTGAAAAGTCTTCTCTCTTGGGACAGGACAGCAGGCACAGGACAGGAACACTTCCCAAGGTGGAGGAGGGGTTGGGCTTCTGAAGGGAGCAGAGAGAGCTGTGCCAGGCTGGGGCCCATGGCTAGCGACCTTCCTGCAGTGGGGACAAACACCAGCCCAGGAATGGATTTAGGTTTGCCACCAGCAAGACCGAGTACTAGAACTGCTCCAGACTATAGAAACAGTCTCTTTCTTAAACATTCCTAGAAATTCTTTAGTAAATAATGTGACACTGTTTCATTAGGCAAGAATGAGTGTAACAAAGACATGGTGTTTAAAGAAGTCATTAGAGAGATGGGGCATTAAATGGGTGAGAAAAGGCCCTTTCAGCTGTACTAGACTGATTACTCCAGTTAATGGCTTTGTTTGTTTGTCTGTCCATTTATACCAACTTGAAAAGAATAGGGAGACTCCCTCTCATTTTAACTGGGGGAGGTAGCAAATCTTCCTGGCCAAAGTTTCATAACAACTGGTATTTTGCTGCAAAAAGTCTCAATTTTGATGGGCTGTTCTTTCCTGACATAAATCATTTTGCCAGATAATTCAGGGCTCAAGATGAGAAGTAGGAGAAGATAGAGTATTAAGAAATTCTGCAATGAAAGGAGGTCATATTGTAAAATATTGACTTAATGACATCATTTTCATTGATACTGCCACTGATATATTTCATCTTGATAACACAGATATTACATACAGACACATAAACATTCAAGTAGGGAAATGCACAAGAATAACTATTTCATTGATTTTAATTAAATTTTCCTAAGTATTGCAAGGTTGGCATATTTTTAATTTTATTTTCATTAAAGGGCTTGCGTGGTCTCTCAGAGCCCTAATAAAATCTTCTTTCGACCTCTTTCCTTCCTCTGCTACAACCTAAATTTCAACATAAAAAAAAAGGACCAAAATATTTAATTTACTACTTCCACAGACTGAAATTTGCACACACCATCCCCTTAATTTAGACCACTATTCACTGTATCATAATAAGGAACATTCTGCTAAAATATGCCCACCTAGAGCTCAGTAGTCTTTGAATGCTAGATAAAATCATTCTATAAGGCTAATGAAGACAGAAACTCTGCCTGTAACAATATTAAGTTTGTTTTCTCTAGTGATTCGAAGAAGTGAGCAATCTGTCAGTAATATATTGAAGGAAATTACTTGTCTTGTAGGAATTCCCGCTGACAGTCACTCACTCACAGTGCTGACCCAAACATCTACCCGCTGACAAACAAATTACAGTGTCTAACTTTGAAAAGGTAACTAGCTTTTTAATTTTGATTGGTCTCACCAAATCTCTTTCACATTTACCCAATCCCCATTCTTCATTGTGTTAAAAAAAAAAAAAAAAAGAAAAAGAAAAAAAAGAAAAAGGAAAACCCCATGTTTTTTGCATTTGAAAAAAATTATTATTGCCTACATCCGAGAGTGGTTTGTCAGATAAAACTGTTAAACTGTGTCTAACCAACATTAAGACTGGCAGCCCTGCCAGTGACTGACTGGGTGAGTGAACACATTACTGAGACAGCATTGTAGAAATTAATTTTCTTCAATAAAGTGATTTTTAAGGCTCATATATTTCACAATCTAAACATATGTCACTGTTTCATAAACAAAATAAATGGATTAAAATAATACATTACCAATATGCTGACACATGGAGATATTTTAATTAGAAATACTTAAGCTGTGTGATATTTAACTGCTATATTTGTTGAAGAGGAGCATGCATCATTTAATAAGACATAAGGCAGGTACATCACTTTGCATGATGTGGTACTAGAGTGGGACCAAATCACCTCCAGTGTGAACTATCACTATCAGATCATATTAGCCCCACTGAAAAATTGCATCAAGGTTACAACACAGAGGAAGCTCCATGAGAGCAGCAGTCCACTAAAACAAGTTTTTCATTGAAATAATAAGTCACCCAGATTCTAGTTCCCGAAAATAATATTTCTTCATAAAAGGCCACATTTAACAACTTAGCTATTTAAAGGCCATATTTACATGACTGTCGCATTACATTGGCCTCTTTCCTGCACATTCTTCTTGACTTACTTTAAGGACCGGCACTAAAATAGCTGAGGGAAGCAAATGTCAACTATGTCCTGAAATTTATATGTGTGAGAGAATTGGAATAAGTAGAAATGTAATATATTGTTTACTGTACCAAGTGCCCTCTGTTCTCTAAAGGTCAAAAGCATTGTAACCTTAGAGTTACAGTTTCTGATTGTTCCCAGGGTTAAATACATTATCAAAATTAATGGTTCAAACTCCTCAACCTTCAGATATATGAGTATTCATGCCTCCATCTGCTGTACTGTTCAACTAAAAATAGCATTCTTTGGCCTTCCCTCTACTAATATTGTGCCCCTGAGGCAGGCTATGCAATGCTTCAGCAACACACTAGATCTACACCCAGCAGTATATAAAAAGGTCATTTACTTTGTCTGCAATTAGAAGAGAGTATGGAGGAGCAGGATGAGATGGGAGGGGAGAAAAGAAATAGACAAAAATGTGTTTAGTTAAAATTGAATTTTTTAAACTGATTTATACAAACTTCAGGTTTCAAGAACACAGATGCAACTATAGTTAAGACTTGCCAAGGTCCATTACTGTTAGAA
>NW_008649907.1:204206-210660 GCF_000695815.1 Acanthisitta chloris | reverse complement strand
AATGAAAGCTTTTTTGTTTTGCTTTTTTGTTCCTTGAGCTCACTTTGTTTAGGAATAACTCCAGCTAGCATCATTGTAGTGCTTCCCTTTCTATCAACAGTTTATCAGTCATGGTTAAGAGAGTTGCGACATTTCCTTATTTACCTCGTAACAGCTTTGTAGAAATATCTAAGAATCAAGGCAGATTTTTTTAAAAAAACAATAAAGACCATTTAGCAACATTCCACGTTTGAAAGTAAGGACATATAGGTGCCACCTCTGCCAACACCATGACTTCCCAGTAACTTGGTTACTGCTACCAGCAGTTCACTCATTTAGTAAGGTTGCTGGACACACATACCTAGCATCAATTAATATCAGTGTAACCATCTAACAACTAGGGAAAAAATTCAGGGAAATGGGAAAGGGGATAAACTCCAGAGAAGGTGTGCATAAAGAGAAGCAAAAGAAAAATTATTGACAGGTTTTACTGCTCACACTGATTAATTAAAGCAAGACCTTTTTGTTACATATGTGTATCAGAACTGTTTCACACACCACTATGATACATGGTACAGGTGTATGTGGTAATGTGTCCATAAACTATTTAGCAGAAGATTGATTTGACAGGATTCACTCACAGTTGTTTGAAGCTGGATGGATGAACAGAAATAGTTTGGTTCTTCTGATTAGATGCTATCTAGACAATTGTTCCCTCATTAGCAAGATTGCCCCTCATGACAAGAGTCCTAACAAGGCTTGGTCCTACCACACATATTATTTAAATCTTGGGCTGAGTTGTTGAGGAAACTGGTGAGATGGGGTTGAAATGTCAGTGGGAAATGCAGAACACAGGGTTTCTGGTCTTTTTGTCAATAACATCATCAATGCCACCTTCATGGGATCAGTATACACATCAAAAGAAGCTATCTGATACCAAGCCAAAGCAGAGCAAGCCAGGAATCCAGGAACATAGACTGACATAAACGTGTGGTAGTTATCACTTCATTTCACGATAATCAAAACTACAACTGAATATTAACGGCATTTACCACGAGCTGATCAATGTGATAAAAAATCTAAAGAGTAGATGGAACAAACAGGTCTGTTGTTGAAGGAAAACTTAATTTTGTTCTATTTTTTTTTAGCTCAACATCCATGAGAATGAAACTGGTTACTTGAGATTGGATTTGTCCAGGAGTTGGACTAGATGATCCTCAAGTGTTCCTTTCAGCTCTGATTATTCTGTGAGGTACTCCTGTATATGATTTCTGTAAATTTTATTTTATTTTTTACTCATGGAGATACATAATCCACTAGCAAACAAAATGTAGAATTCAGAGAAAGTACATTTGGATAACAATGTCTTAATTAGTTTTAATAACATGGACAAATCATTAATATCAAATTGCCCACTTGAGAAACATCCTCAGTGGAATAATTGCTGTCATTACATGATGTACCTGGGAGTAAATGCTTCTCTGTGCTGTTAGATTTGGAGCTCGCTTAGAAGTTGCCCTAACACACATGAAGACATGAACATGAATTTGCTGCTATCTCCTACCTGGAGCATCACTACACACACAAAAAAAAATAAAAGTGGAAAAATAAAAGGAGAGATTACAAGCTTAAAGCTGACAGAATTTCCACTGCAGCTGGATACAGATTATGGAATATAATTTTGGAAAAAATAGTAATGCCTTGATAAATTTGAAATGTTAGAGCTACTGCAAAGCTCTTTTATTTGACATAGCTTTCCCTTCCCAAGTTCTCCAAACGTAGATATTACACATACACTTACATGTAGAAACAAAACCAAACCTGCAAACAAATTAGCGATTTCTCCCACTGGCTGAAAGGAATAGAGATTAGTTTTGTGATCAGTACTTTTAAGCACTTGGGAAATACTCAGATACCATGGTCACAGCATTCATGTAAATAAATAAGTGGGTGGGGTGCATGGAAGAAAGGAAGCAGAACAGAGAAAGAAGGGGGATGGGAAGCAAAGATGGAAAAATGAGTGAAATGCTACACCCCTAACAGTCTTCATGACGCATCAGGTATAACAACACATTCCCTCCAACAAACACACCCAAATAAGTGTTCATTTAGGGAGCACTTAGAGAATTGACACAAAGAGAATATTCATAGTAGGAGTAAATAAAATTTAGTTCAGCCAATTTGAGCAGGTATCAGCTGAAGTTTAAGTACTCTATCACTTAAGCTCTTATAACCATGAAACATTAAAGGTTTAGAAATCCCATAGAAGTGAAACTCAAATAAAATAGAAAGAAAAGCAAAAGCAAAAAGTCTTTTACAACAAATTTATCTGAATGGAAATTTAGGCCCCCCAAGCACTTGAATGTTTCCAAATTTATTAGCACCACTTTCTTTGCTGATTGTTTTCTCTAACTGTGCTCATCATGTTTAAAAGCTCAGCCTATCATTTCTGCAAATTAATGAAATTGCACTACTGCTCTAGGTTCAGATCAATGCTGATGTGCAAATATGTGGGTCAAGTTACAAGTGGATCCTGTAAAAGGAAAAAATCATGAATGTCTGTGGTTTAGATCCTGTTTCTGTGACAGTTGAACAGTTTTCATCCTTTCCTGCCTTGCAGTCTTGTGTAGGCTCACTATTTGTTTTAGTGCATTTCAAAGGCAGCAAAAACAGTCTCTATATCCACAAAGCTGATTTCTGCAGTACATTTTCAACCAACAGTCTCTATATCCACAAAGCTGATTTCTGCAGTAGGTTTTCAACTAAAGCTAATGAGACTTTCACTTCAATACATAGTCAAATAGAGACATTCAAAGGATACCTGCTATTTTTCCTCTTGAGAAACTTCCCTTTAGTTTGAAGCCTGTCCAAAGTATAGTCTTAACACCACATTATCATGACCCAAAATTATTTTTCAGACATCTTGATATCCACAAAGCTGATTTCTGCAGTAGGTTTTCAACTAAAGCTAATGAGACTTTCACTTCAATACATAGTCAAATAGAGACATTCAAAGGATACCTGCTATTTTTCCTCTTGAGAAACTTCCCTTTAGTTTGAAGCCTGTCCAAAGTATAGTCTTAACACCACATTATCATGACCCAAAATTATTTTTCAGACATCTTGCCCTGCAGTGTCAGGGTGCTTTCTTTTTGAGTTTTGATTGTAGGTTAGGTCAGGCCTAAGCTCAACAAGTATTTTTTGCCAGCTCTGGACCAGTAATGAACAGCAAATTCTGGTCCCATCCTCACTTATCCAAAGTAATTTGGCAAAAAATATCAGCACAGGGTAAAAACAAGAGGGGTTTTTATTTGCTTTGGTCCCTCTGGAAAATTGTATTACTGCATAAAGTTAAGCAAAGTAGATATTTGGATATTAACATGGCAGTACTCTGCTACTCTAGGCACAATTTATTCCTACTTCACATCTGAACCCGACTCTAACCTAACTTAAATCGGGGTTTCAAAGGTTTACTTGCAAATAGTTACATGCATCTTTAATGGCTTTTTCTCTCATGTTCACTGTCACTTTCTTTCCACACATTTTAACTCTGAAAGCTTTTGACTGTTTCTTCATTATTTATGACATTGTTGTGTCTTTTCTTGTGAAATTAAAAATTTCTTGCCACAAAAGGCTAGCTAATGATATGGCACATAAATCTTTCTTTCACAACATTTCATTCTCTATGTGCCACAAAAAAAATAAATGGCCAAACCAAGCCCCCTGACCATGCTTGGCATCTGACCAGCTTAATGCACAGAAAGGCTGAGAATACCTAAATACAGAAGCTAAAAGAGTTTGCAATTTATTGTATTGTCAGCACCACACTGCCTGGAAAAAAAAAAAAAAGGAAAACCCAGTAACACACTTTTGTTTGGATACACTGACTGCTCTAGTTAAAGGTAGTGCATTGCAGCTACAGCAGAGAGACCACATGAAATAAAGTACAAAAAGATCTTTGAACTTATCTCCCATCAAGTGGTCATATAATTAAAAAAATACCACTGCCTATATAGAACACAGAGAACAATGTCTTTCCCTCACAGTATCAAGGTTGGCTGTACATTGCTGTATTTGCTGTACCGTAAGTACATAAGGTGTTAATCCTCCTGGGCTGTGCTCAAAATTATTTAACATTCAGACTATTATTTAGCATACAGCTGGTTAGCAGTTTTCCCCTAAAATGTTGGCTTCGATCCCACATTTTTTTGTTCTGGCACATACCTGGAGCTGTAAAGGGCTGAGTCCAGAAGCAGCAGCAGCTGCCATTGTTGATGGAATGAACTGCACAGGGTAGTTATCACCTGTCGGGAGAACAATGCGTGCAGGTTCAGACAATGAGCAGAGAATAGCAGCAGACAAGTGCAAACAAGGACCGAGGACTGCCTGTGCTCCACAGCACTCCTCTAAGCCTAAACATCTGCAAAAACAAAAGGCTTCGCTGGGCATGGACTTGCCATGCTCCCTTGGAACTTTTCTTGTTAGCAGATAGCTGGTAGGCAAACTGGCAACACATAAATGTGATGGTTTTCATTTTCAAAAGCAAATGTTCGAATCAAGCATGTAAGCTTGGGCACAAAATGGGCTTTAAGGCCACAGGCACACAGATAAGATATCCCAGGAAAACCCAGCAGCTCCTAGATGAAAAAATTTGTTTTCACCACATGTTTCTTAAAACACAAGGAATTTGTTATAACCCAAGAAATTTCTGTCCTGTTTAATGCAGGGTGATTTCTTTCAAGTGTCAAGTGGCTCTTTCCCAGGAATGCTACCTAGTTGGCTCAACACAGGTGGAGGTTGCTTGTTTTACTCTGGTGTTTTCTGTTTTGGGGCAACTCCAAGTCATAGAGAAAATCAAAATTAAATCTTTTTTTTAAATAGCTTGAAATACAATTTTAACTTTCCCTTGGATATGGGGTGCTCCTGATATTGATAGATTGGACAGATGTTCAGTTACATGAAGATTCAGGTACTAAAACTTGTGTGTTCTGTACAATGGAAACTGAGAGGTGTGCCATCTGCATCGAGGGGGACAACAAATAGTCCAGAAAATAAGAGATATGATTGTTCCAAATTAAGCATTACCATATTATGCCTTATAGTATCTATGGGTGTTCCCACACATATGCATCACCCAGAGCCATTGGGACTCTTAGTCAGTGTAAGGAAGGAAGGAAGGCTGAAATAATTTAGCAGTGTAATCTGTAATATAAAAATTAATACAGTGACAGATAAATTACACAGTAGCTGTGATTTAATTGAATATCACTGGCTCAGGCTACTTATTTAAAGTTGGTATTATGTACTATCTGTAGGCTGCATTTAACAGACTGCTTCTCTGTACATTTTTGAGATTTACAATAATCAGTCCATTTTACACAAACTCTTCCACGCTGAAAGCAGAATGTAGCAATGAGAGAAAATACAAAAAGCCAGGACATTATGAGAATTAGATCTGGGTTTTTTTTGTCAATCCCTTCAAATAAATGCAGAATGTAGCAATGAGAGAAAATACAGAAAGCCAGGACATTATGAGAATTAGATTTGGGGTTTTTTTGTCAATCCCTTCAAATAAAGAACAATAGCTCAAGTCTTTGCAGTCACTGGATTCCTCAGAACTCTTCCTGAAGTTCTATTGTACTCAACTCAGTTAAAATGCTCAGTTGTTTCACTTTTTTAATAAATTGCACATGTCTAATCCACAAGGTCTCTTTGCATCGTATCCATAATACCTCATCAGGCCATTGAGCACAGTATGTGCTTGTACACAGTCCAGTAACAATTGGATTCTGATTGCATATGGAGCTGTGCTACAATGCATTCACTAACACTATATTGTACTGGTGTCCTATGGAGTAATGTTCAAAATATCTCCTCTTATTTTCCCCATTCCATGAGGTTGATTTTAGTTTGCAATGGTCTTGGGGTTTGTTTCTTAAAAAAGCAACAACCCAGCCAACAAGAAAACAACCCCAAACAAAAGCAACAACCCCTCCCAGCTTCTTTTCTTAACGTACTAAAGCTGTCTCTTTATGGTTAAATAATTCCACTCATCTCTTTGATATTTATATGAAATTATCTGAATAAATAAGATCTTAATCTAAGTTAAATAATGTTTCTTTCAGAAATATCTTACAAGTTTTTTTTTAAAAAAATCACAAAGATGTTGAATTAATGATGCTTTAAATGGGGAGGAAAGTAACCATCCGACTTATCAGCATGGACTGCCTTGCAGAACATTTCGGAGGCATTCTTTCTTTAAATATCATGAATTATTCATCCCCGTTCCACACAGCAATCTCTTCTTTCTCCCTCCCCCTCCGCATACACTTTTTAAGTTCAATACCAGTTGCTTTATTTGTACTAAAACATTTTCCATGTCAAACATATTTTTAAAAAAATCAAACTCTAAAAGAATTCCCTGCGGCACTCCTTTTTCACAGCTGTCATGCTCCTATGGTTTGAAATAGCCAGA